>NC_060916.1:14833592-14870451 GCF_021234035.1 Daphnia pulicaria
CACACCATGCAGCGATTCAACACCAAGGAACTTTTCTGTTCCTTTTCAACATATAAGCGGTTAACTGAATAGATACAAATAACAATTAAAAATGGATGTAACTTTTGTGCACAACACCAGCAGTCCGGCACCAAGGAACAGCAACAGCATAACTCGATGCAAAAAATCTTTCACCAGTATAGGCTGCAACTACATGCCATATTGGACAGCAACATCACGTAAACATAAACCTATGACCAAAATGAAATTAATGTTTGATCAATAGAAATTTTGTATAAAATTAAAAAAAATCACTTCAAATGGAGTTCACCCAAATATTCTATGGCAAATCTGATAACTATAGTTTAAACAAAAATTTACATGAAACTAGATTACTCATTTAAGATTTCAAAACAAATTCATTTGAAATTTGTAGTGCTCTGCAGCGAAACAAAAACATTCTTCTACAGTATCTGCCTATCTTGTTAACAAATTCCCCTTAAACAATCCATAACTCAATTTACATATGATCGAAGGAAAGAGCTGTTGACATGATGAAATCCCCAAATGTTAAAATTAAACAATGTAAGCAATTATAGTAGTCCAAGCATGATACTTCCCAAGTTAGAACTTAAAATATTTATCAAATTACCATTTCAAGGAGTCTTCTTGCAGTTCTACTAGATGTCCAACATTTCGGCAACCACAATGCAGCATGATCCAGCGTCAACTCAGATATGGCTGATCCCAGAAGACTTGAAGCATGGAACTCTCCCACATTCCAGGACAAAATCAGCACCAAAGACTGCATGCAACAGCTCAATTTAACACACCTTTCACTGGATGACTGCAACAAAGAAGCGCAGACTTCACCTGGCTATCGAAAAACAAAATCAAGTTACTATCAAGGAACAGAATCTTATGTGACATAACAAAACGACAGAAGTATGAAGTTGAACTATACAATCTCTCATAATTGCTTTGATAAATCTTACAAAGGAATTTGTAGCTGTCAAATTTTCCAACTTGAAAATGACAAATGTAATCCACATTTCCGTAATGGTCTTAACTCATAATTGCAACAGAGAAGCAAAGGGGTCTACTCTCTAGTCATTAACTAAATCTGTATCGATCAACTATAATTACTTTAATTGTTCTGAAAGTGTTCCGCATGTGACGAAACGAGCAAGAGACATTTTGGAAAAAATGGATGGCAGTTTCAACACACGAAGTATGTCAGTAAAAAACATGGGAAAAAACACACCAGAATGAGTAAAACTGGACCTTTCCGCTCAGTGTCTTTAGAAGAAATGGAAGAAGTTTCGTGATTTCGTCACTAACGGACCCATTCGCGCCATCTAGTGGACATAGTCTTATCCACCTAGTGACAGCCAACAGCCAATAGCCATCAGAGTTCTTATGTGATGGAGTTCTACTTTCGCATGGCAAAATCATCAACGGGGATTCTAAGGAAATATATTCAGAAGAAGATAATTCAACAGGAATGGTTCTAATGAAAAATTACAACGAGAACCATCCACCAGTGAGAAAAATCCTACAGGTAACAATTCTAAGGGAATAATCAATCCAAAGGAAATAAATTATTGCATCACAAAAATAAAAGTGAAATCAAATCAGGAAACGGATAGGCTGGTATTTACTTGCTGGAGCTAATGTATTTTCAAACGTTGTTGAATCGGGTTATGCACTCATGCATTACATACGGCTTGGAATAATCAATATTAACCAGCCGAAACCGTAAAGTAAAATTCTGAAATAATATAATAACTAAAATCTAAAAAGAAAAGAGTTGGAATTTCATAATCATGTCGTTTCACGTTGGTCGTCGTCCTTGGGGGGTAAACTATGTTTAAGCGGTCAAGTATTGGTCAATCCAAGTCCTCAACGCCGGCACTCTGGTTTTAAGGCCAGGAGTTTTGCAATCTATCACAACACAAGACAATCAGACCCGCTGATTATTTGATTTTGATCAAATTGTTTAGAATCAGACGCTTACCTTTGGTGTAGCTGTTGATACCGAGAATGGTCCAAGTCCCTGGCGCCGTAAGAATAACTACTGGACCGCCGATGTCATCAGGCTATAATTGAACCACATTTAGTATTTTCACGTAGGTAATTGAACTTGATTACTGAATTTTTACTCACTGTGCATGTGAATTTGTCATCAGCAGTAGAAGTAACGCAGATAGTTGAGTCCGAAACAAATCTACTAAGGTCTCCCACCGATTTGCAGTCGGTGTTGGACTGAATCGAAACCTTGGCTTGTTGCAGGTTATTGAATGGTATGACGTCTCCGTCATCATCAGTTCCTCCTCCCCATCCCAAAATAATGGCATCCTGGTCGTTGAATGTGTCGATGTCTGTATCGGCCGCTGGCAAACAAACGGGGGCAACACTCCTGGAAAGAACCACGGGCGCGTCCATTACAATGATGGCGATATCATTGGCCTATTCAAAGTCGAAATAAATGAATGGAGATCACAAATATTTTCGTCCTGTTGTGGCAACTCACATAGGTGGCAGCATTGTATTGCCTGTGAAGAAACAATTTGCTGATCCTCCTTGTCATTGGGACGTCGGATTGGTCCGTCTTAAACATCCCAACCAATACAGTCACAGTACTTAACTCATACAGAGACATTCTGCAAGTGGACGAAAAAATAAAAGAGAAATGCTTTACTTAAACGAACTTGAAATTAATGTATGAAAACCCTGTAATACTTTTCCAGGCACTGAGCCGCCAACAAAACTCTTCTGTTACTAATCAAACTTCCGCTGCAAATTAATTTGTTATCGGTTTTCTTGAGGGCTACCTATTCGAATTTGCAAATAATTAAAATACAGTGTTGTCATTTACGAGGATCAAAATTAAACGCTATAATTCCAGCTATAGTATAAATTGAATCAACTTACCATGAAAGGCCAAGCATTCTTTTTGGCTGAGGTTCCGCCAGCGATCCTTTCGCTTGTCAATGCCCGTGTTGCGGGCATGGCAGTCGGTCCAGCGCCACAAGTCGGTGCTTCTGTTTGCCTAACGGGCAAAAGATCTTCAAGAGCAAGGGGAGTAGGATAACCGTATGAGTAGACAAATCCATTGGGCGTTTGCTCCTGCTGGCGATACATGGCTGGGTAATAAGGATTGAAGGATGGTAGCGGCACGAATCCTGGATTGGTTATTTGGCCGTACAGCGTCTTGCCTTGATAAGAGGGAGCATATCCTACACCGTCAACTGAATTCAAATAATAAATCACATTCAGCCAATATTCAAATTTAAAGAAAAGGAAAGTCATTTTGACATACAATCGATGATGACGGCGTCGTCTGTACGGGAGACGAGAGGCATGAAGGCGAAACTGGACGCCGGGCTGCAGAAGCTCAGCAGAGTCACGATCGCTAATAACACGATCATTTTTGAAATCATTTTCCTGAAAACAGACGTTACGAAATATTCAGTCAATTGTAGTCACAGTATATATACTTTTTAAAATTGTTGTGTTCAAACATAACATTTCATTTGGAATGAAGTAGTATAGTACAAGTGAAATTTATACTGGAAAAGTGGAATTTAATTTACAGATGCCATGTTTCAAGACAAATAATTTCAAGTATTTTTATTACTACCTTGGTTCTTGCAGACGGTTGTGTTGCTTCAGCTTCGACGACAGTTGTGATTCACTGTCGAGCTGGGCTCCCTTTTTATTGCGGGATTCAGGACGCTCAAGATGTCACGCGGGACCGCACCCTAATTATTCGCTTCTCCATAAACTGCGTTGAATTGAGCCACCACCCTTTGAATTCATAAAAAAAAAAGAGCAAGCACATAACATGCTCAAAGTTGCTGATCTTGTTGTCACAAGGTAAGGAGATGGTTTTCCAGTAAGCTCACTCTTGACATTGGTCAGTCACCTCTCGAATTCCCCCCGTTCTTGAATTGGGACTTTTTGCTTACCTCTCGACCTTCATCGTGAGCGGAATACAAATCAAGTCAGTAGTCTTGTTTATCATTTGGCGTTGGTTAGGGGTGTCGCTTTCCTGCTGTTCACTCATCATAATCACATTGGCTTACGATGCTGTTGAAATCTTTGGTACCGACAGCTCTGAAGCCAAAATTCCCAGCTGATTTCTTATTTTCACTCAATCAAATTTAGGTATTTTTATTTCACACTTTGGATTGCCATTCAGTACAACATAAATTAATTTCAAATTATGCTATTATTTTCCCACTTAATTATCATTCGCGCGGCATAAAAATCCCTGCTGAAGTGTGTGTGGGAATATCGATATCTATACATTCTAATTCAGTTTAAGAAATGATTGAATTGTGGGGGTTTTCCCTTTCGCACTGTTCAAGATATGGTCGAACTTTGCATTAATTTTGTTCAAGGTGACATCCTCAACTGACTGTTGCTATGTGCATCTGAACAAATAAAAGGCGTCACCGATAACCGTCTGAATAACAACCGATAACGGTTTGGAAACAAGTCTTTCGACGCGCTTCAATACCGGGCAAGAGCCCAGGCAGTCTGATACACCTAACACAGGTGCGCGGCCCTGTTACCACAGACGCAAATGGTGAAACAAATATTGGTCGAAAGGTTTCCATAATTAACGAAAATTAAGCTGTTATTGATAGCGAGAAAATGTGATGGCGCGGTATTTTCAGTGGCAGCCAGGCAGCTGGTCGAAATTTCTTGTAATATTTGTCTCGCCTCATAATCTTTGCCGGTCATAAACCTTTTCAACACTGACCTTGGAAAGAACTGGTTATTGGCTGATGATGGCCTCAGCAAGAGAACTAATTTTGTTTACCTCCTTGTCAACTGTCAAGTGCCATATATAAATAAACAGCAAACTTGTTTGTTTAACGCAATTGAACGTAAATTTTTTTCTTGTTACTTTTCCAAATTGCTACAATAAACTTCAAAGCAAAGATGCCTTAGACTTTAAGAAACTTTTATCCACTTTTTTCTTCATTATTTTACGACCTGCCTGTCAATGGCATCTCATTGACAGGTGAAACAAGAATTATAACTCGTCCAAGCAGACTCCTGATCTTTTTCGGCATCCAACTGCTGCATCGCAATCTACTCATTTTTACTTTAAACAATTTTTTTACAGAATGCAAGTGATGTAGCGCTTGAATACAATACGATCTCGTTCATAACTGCTCAGTGCTCACCATATATAGGAAAGAAGAAAATCAACATACAAAACGAGTTTCCGATGAAAATCGCCATAGACAAGTTCGGGATGCTGAGTTGCACAACCGCAAAATTAGGATCGTGCGCCAACGAGTTTTTGTAACGTTGTGGGGATAGTAGAAAGCGGGTTTTTTATTATTTAAGCATAGAATTACTTATCTAATCTTAGAAATGTTCAGGATTATCGTTGTTTAGAACATTCTGCTTTTTATAGAGTAATTTTAAATGTATAATTCAGCTTAGTTTACCCATTAAAATTAAAGAAAGTCCAAGCCTGGGATGCTGTTTAGTCTTTTCTTGTGTGTTTGAGCTTGTCACTTGTCAGCAGATCTGTCAAAAAACACAAGAAAAGACTAAACAGCATCCCAGGCTTGGACTTTCTTTAATTTTAATGGGTAAACTAAGCTGAATTATACATTTAAAATTACTCTATAAAAAGCAGAATGTTCTAAACAACGATAATCCTGAACATTTCTAAGATTAGATAAGTAATTCTATGCTTAAATAATAAAAAACCCGCTTTCTACTATCCCCACAACGTTACAAAAACTCGTTGGCGCACGATCCTAATTTTGCGGTTGTGCAACTCAGCATCCCGAACTTGTCTATTACGAAAAGGAGTCTTGATAAACTCCAAAGGTTAATCGCAGAATTATTCAGATAACAACTACGCTCGATGGGTGTGGCTCATAAACAAAATAATCAGACAAGTCATCACAATCAAGAATTTCCATATAAGTTCAGTCTGATGTTTGAATAATTTGCGTGAATTTATTCCAGATGACTTAAACCAACTTAAACCCATGTTCAATACAAACACATTTATTCTTTCCAGTCACTGCTTAGTTTTGGAAAGGACTTGGATTGAGAATTCTCAAGCGAGATTTGGTTAGTATCTTGGGGGAACCGGCTGCACCATTAGACGAAGGATCAAGTAATTTAATAGACATGAAAAATTATTTGAATAATTAAAAAAAAAAATTATTATTATTATTTGAATAATCTCCAGTGGTTTCAGTCGGTTAGCGCATGGTACTTATCCGAACGAATGGGTGATGCTGTTGTAATAATACACTTGCAATAACGACATTAAAAAATTTAACTTTACATATACCGGAACGGGTATTATTCCCTAAGGGTTGCATAGGCTAAATTTCAAAGGGGCTATGATGAAGAAAGCAAATTCTGATAATCCCAACATTATCGTGCAAACCGACTCCGTCAGCACAAACGACGCTCATTCTGAAACCTTTTTCAATTATAGCGGCGCAAAATTTCAAGGTAAAGGCAGATCAGTTATAGTTGGAGGTCTATGCCCAGTTGGAATCAGACGTAAAAAAAACAAAAACAAAAAACAAAAAAAACAAAACAATTATTTTTGTTGGAGGGGCAAAAATAACAAATAAACTTGGCGCATTTTGAACATAGGCTTTTTGCGGATTTTTGCTCTGGATTAGTAAGCGAGCCGATTACACCGTATCGTAAACATCGATGTTTCTGTCACAGGCACTAGGCCAATTATCCAGAGGAAATAGACAAAACTGGGAATATTCCTCTTCCTATTTCATAAGCACGCATGCAAATTGAGATAGTCGAATTCATAACTATTATTTACGTTTAGGCTTACTGGAAGCTAGAGCATCGAACATTCATACTTCGGACATAAAGAAACAAAAAAGGAATCTTTAACGCTTCTTTAATCTCTCATAATTCTGTCCATTGCAGGATCAACTCCCACCTCGTTTGAAGACCGCACCAATTTGATTATCATTACACACGAGTGACCATCGAAAGTTGCCCAAGTATCCATTGCATTAACACAGGGGGCACCTGGATATGAATCCATAATTCAAGGCGACATTCAAAACAAACGATTCAAAATTTCGTTAGCAAAATGCCTCCAGTTTCTATTACTTTGTTGGCCATAGCTGAGACTTTTCTAGGATCTTAAAAACTTGTGCGCAGATCAGCGGAACCGACAGTGCATGGAATATTTTTCAAAGTTTACGAAAGGGATTCTGACATTTCGCACGACGTTCTTCCATAGACGTCCTCAACAAAAGATTATGCAAAAACTAATTCGCTACCGGCAACGCCTAATTACCTACAATAAAGACAATGAAACGAATCACTTCACACATCAGATTTCAATTGACGGCCAATTCGGTAAACGAGTATCAAATGTGGTCGGCAATTTCTTTCACTGTCGACAGGAGCGTCGCTTAACGCAAGTCTCAACAAATTCCTATTAGAAATAGCCTGAATTTTCGCTATGGCAACGCAGTCTTTTATCTTTTGGTGACCAGCAAATAGTTTCAATGTAAATAACTGTGTCCTACCTTGAAGCCTGTGAAATACCGCCGGGGCGTCTCCTGGTGTTCCAATCCACAGAGAAACTATTAAAGTTAGTTGACACCAGGTGGGAAAAAGGACGCCCTCGTGAATAGAGAAAAAGAAATGAAACTGCCACTTTTTTCGATCGTCGAACTCTGTCGTGTTCAATATTGTGGCCTCTACTTCCAAATTTTTGAACTAATTATTATTATAACGAAATAAACGACACGAAGAAAATGGAAATTGTTACCCTGGGGATGTCCAGCCCATTCGATGCAGTTCTAGATTGATGAAACAGTTCTAGGCAATATTCTTTCTACGTTTGGTTGGCGAGGGCGACGTTTGATCCATTGCTGCAGAGAGTAGAGGCTAAGCAGACCCAGTTGTCCGCAAATGAAGGCGTGTCTTTGTTGGACTTGGCCCGCAAACCGTTTTGTAACTCCCGGTTGCGATTTTCACATAACAACGGAAGCAAGTGGAAGAGCATCACGAAAACCTTGGCCGATAACGATTCCTGTCTAAATTCATAATTTTAGAATTCAAATTAAATTTTGTTTTGAAGTAACTTACCGTTTTGAGTGGTTATCTCATCAAATCCATTGTAGGTTTAACATTAATCAATGTCACTCAATAAGTGACAATCACTCTCTTACAGTGAGGTTGTGTTTCAGGTGATGCAACATTCGACAGAGAAGATGGGAGGAGAAAGCCAACTAGGACTGTTGGACGAAATCAAACCAATTTGAATTTCCCTATAAATTAAAAACAAAAGTTTGCAGAGAAGTTTGATAATGACTGGTTGTTTCTTGTTGTGGCTGATCTCAGGTGTTGCCTATGTAGATGCAGTCCAATTTAACGTAATTAACTGTCATCCTGAACTACATCAACGAAACATGCAAGACACAATGTGTGAGACAAATACTAAAATACATTAATTAAAAATGATAGGGCATCACATCAGTCATTTTCTAGACAAATAATTCTGCTAAATGAGTGAAGGAACAGATTTCTAACAAGTTCAAAAGAAATTTAAAGCATTTTCATTCACTTTTTTCTTTTTAAGTAACTCGATATAAAACATCATTACACTAAACCAACAGTCGTCTTGTGTCTGAAAAAAGGCGTTCAATGTAAATAAAGAAAAGCAATAATTTTTAGTTCTAGTTCTTTGATTGCCAATTCGCCATGCAAAACTAACTAATGTAATGGAGGTGTTTTGTGTTTAAACTTTACTCTTCTTTCTTCCTTTTGTTTACCTATCCTCTTTCTTTTCCTTCAATTCTTATTGGTCAGTGGACAGATGTCGGCCATCATGGATTTGGGATTGCAGAAGGATAGGAAAGGTTTCGGCAACTTCTAATTACGGAAAAGGTAGGATACCGGTATAAATAGATAACGGTTAACCGCTGCCTGGAATAATCAAAGTGGCAATCTGGTAGTTTTAAGCTAGCTGACATCGTACCGGTTTAACTACGCTGAAATCATAGCATCCTCTAGTTTTCAAACCAACAGCTGAATATGTTATACTTACTACACGGGGCCACGGGCCGTTGCGGACTACGTTACGAGCCACGAGCCGGACCTGGAAGTCTTTCAATATTTTCTTTATTGTGTAATGATAATCTTCATTGTAAATTCCTATAAGAAATAAATAAATTAAACGGAATTAATTTCTTTGCTCGAGTTATTTATAAAAACTTAATTTTTAATTTTACAGCACCACAAAGACCCAAGACCCATTACAATTCGAGATTGATAAACTTAATAACAAAGACTGGTAACAGTTAGTAAATGTTTGGAATCCCTGTTTTTATTTTTCATCCCATGCCGTCGTCCTGTGAAAATTTGCTAAGAATATTTAAATTGAAATTCAATTAGGACTTGACGGAGGACTTGATTGAGGCCAGCTCAATCTCTTTGCCGTTGGCGGTCGTTACGCTGATGGTGCTGGGCTTTTTCCAGCATAGCGGAAATCCTTTGTCGGCCCAGTAAGCCAGTCCGACCAGGAGCGGGAAAAAGAGGAAAGTGACGACGGCCTCCCAGACTTCCACCTGATTTTTATAAAACAAAAACGTGTTTCCAACTATTCAACTAAATTTAATGGATCAGCTGGCGGATGAGCAGACGAAACGATCATTTAAAAATCGATAACTAAACACATTTCGGCTGACTCCCACAGTCCCACCAGAACGAAAATCAGCCACAGGCAGCCACAGGTGAGCCAAAATGCTGAACACGGCGGTGATGGCGAATACCCGCAGTCCTAATTCAGAATTTTTAATTCACTAAATTTGAAGTAATTTTGAAATAATTAATCTTCGATGGATAAATTTTGAATGATTTAAAATTGAGAATGAATAAATTTGTAAGTAATTATTTTTGAATGAATTAATTTAAAAGTAACTAATTTTGAATGAATTAAAATTACCTTTGATTTTTCGGGTTTCGACGCCGGAAATGGCGACAATGCAAACAGCACTAATATTACATAAGTTTGCTTTCAAAACAAGACTGAAATTACTTAACACTACAAGATGTTAAAATTAAACTAATTGCTAATCTTTGATAAATTTATCATAAAAAGGCATTATTAATGTAACCTGTAATGTGTAATCTCTAGAATTTCAACTTCTTATTTTCATGCAAGGCAAAGGTAGTCGAACAACGAAGTCACGTACGACCGACTCTTCAAACAAAAATTGATAAGCCATAGCGATAAAATTGATGGCAATAAGCGATAGACAAGCAATTTCTAACGGCAGACGGAATTTGTAAATCGTTAATTATATAATCAATGATTTGACAATTAATTAGAAGCGTAATAAATTTCTCTAAGAGATATCGACATGTAAGTGAATCTGCTGTCGAATTCGATTGGAATTATTTAAACACCTTGGACATTCGTTCTATAAGAAACAGTTGCGTACAAAAGGGGAGGTTATTATTCCATCACGTTGTCGTTGAAATATTTAAAAGATATTTAATTGCAAGTTCTGTATTCGCACACGATGACGTACTCGTCGCTGCAGGGGTAATCGACCCACTGGTAGCGTCCAAGATCGGCCTGGTATTCGATGGCCAAACACAAGTTGGTAGCCGAGTTGCTGGGAGATCCTTCTTTGAATTCAACAGCTTCCGGGATCAACTCGAATCCGGTCGACCGAACAACCCACAGACCGGGGTGTCCCTCGGCAGCAACTCCGGTCCAGTAGGTGTCGTAGTAACCTGATTTTTCAATATAAAGATATGAATAAAACAAAACGGTGGTGATAAAATGTAAATAATGATGTGACCTACCGAGTTCAACCAGGAAGGTGTTGAGATCCTCCCATTGGGTAATGTTTTGGACGTGGAAAAGATCGCCTTTGGCGACGTTGCACAATAAGTTAGTATATTGGTAAATTTTATTTAAAAAAATAATAATTTAAAAAACAATTTAAAAAACTTACCGAAAAGAGCGATGAGAATGCCGGAAGCTTTGTTCATTTTTTAAACGTCGGTCTGTGTGAGAAGACTGAATGAGGCGGGTCTGACAAAATGGACGGTTTTATACCTGAAATAATCAGCCCACAATGTAACACGGGCCCCATTTAAAATATTGGACTTTCCTCGTTAGTATCTGCCAACGGGGTTCGTTTAAATACATGGTCCGATATGGGTAAACACAGTCGTTATATGATCAACTCTATTGCCATGCCCTAATACGTGACGGGTGACGCTGTTATGTAAAAACTTGGTAAAAACGACTCACCTTATCCATCGGCTTACTTAGTCGCCTGGCAACGACAGTTACTTTTTAATCAAAAAACCAAAATTAGATTAGCACTCAGATCAAGCCAAAATTCTGGCGCTTATAAGGCGTTGCCTGAAACTGAAACCACCCGTGTTTCAACAACCGCCCAGAAAAGAAGTTGCTGCTTATAACACAAACAAAATTTGAATTAAAGTTTTTAAAAAGTGCGTCTGTTTGGCAGCCGAATCAGCAAAATCAGCAAACCGCCAAGACTCTTCAACCCCTGCCAAAATTCGGTAAAGTTCATTTTCTTTCCCTATATGAAGGTGAAATTATTATTATGCTTTGTTTCGCTATTCTGTTCTAGTAAAATCATTTCCTGCTTCGTCATAACATTTAAACATTTACTTTACTGAAAGGTTAAGTTTAATTAGAGATTCAGGCTACTCAAAAGTTTCGTCTATTTCTTTTATTGTTCGCCACTCCCAAGGCAAAATATATGGGCGACTAGTCTAACAAAGTTAAACGGCGCCAGCTTTAGTTGCTTTATTGCTCTCGTCTGGAATTTTCAAGCGTTGAAAGCATTTCAACGATTAAAGATAAGACCAGCTGCAGGGGTCCGATAACACGTCTCGTTCTGATCGCTTGCGCAAACTGTTTCTCCACTAACTGTAAATAAAGCCATAAAAGGAAGGAAAGGAAACAGGAACCTTTATCTACAGTCGACAAAGTTCTGTCGCTGAAACTCTCATACTCCAATCGCGAAGCTATGGGAATCGATTGATGGAAATATTAACAGCTAATTTTTTTATTTTTTATTACTTTGCTTTATCCAATTCAAAAGGGCGTCATTTATAGTTAAAAGAATTCACCTATTGTCGCATTGCGAGTTGGTTGGTGACAGCTAAAACACTTTTTGCACTTTCACGGTTTTAAAGATTGAAGCTCTAGTTAGTGATGCATATTTTCGCTAATTAAAATGCTATTGAAAAAATAACAACGACTAGCAATAGGATACCTAATTTTCATTTTCATGTTCTCAGTCCGACAGTCTCACTTGCCCTTACCAGTTGGTTTCATTTTATCAGATAAACCACAATGGCTGCGGCAGATACAAGTCCTGGCGTGATGACGTCACGACCGTACACTGAACAACATGTCGCAGATAAAATCAAGGAATGGGTGGCTCAGCAAACAAATGCTCGTACCGAAACAAATGTTTTCAAGGATGTCGTCAGTTACATCGAGTCAATTGTAGGACGTCAAATCTCTTGTTTGGAAACCACTTGGGTTGAGAGGCAATACGTCAAAATTGTCTTGGAAATGTGGTTGCGCGCCAGTTTTGAAAAGACTTTTGCTGATCTGGAGAAATCGTTCGATTTCAACACCGAAATAATATCCGAATTATTATACCAGCTGAAACTCATCAATTCCTTCGAAGACATTCTCAAATTACCAGCTGAATCGAAGCTGCGGGACTGGTGCGAGTGTCGATATCTCCAACTGATACTCGATCAGCCGTCTCTGTTCAAAACGACTCCCCGTTTCGCCATCCTTGTTCCCAGCTACTTCCAACACTTTAAGACGTCACTGACCGATCAAATATTATCTCGGAGTCGAATTGGCCTCACTGAAGACCAAATTAATTTCATTTCTGCCCTAAACGAGTTTTTGGCCAACGCCATCAATCGAGATCATACCAACTTACAGGATATTCTGGAAGAAAACTTTCTGGAAAACGAAATTGGTAAAGAATCGATGGAAAAAATAGTTGATTTATTCAAAATGGATAACGGAGACACGACAACAGACGTTGTTCGTGATCGTTTCAAGTCAATGAATGCGTCGCTATCAGACGACAGTTGGACCCCACAATTTAATTGGCTGATCAAAGAAACTTGCGAGTCTTTTTTGCTGCCCAAAACGTTGATTGAGGTTCAGGATGAAGACGGAAAGGAAATTATTTCCATCAAAGGGGTCGCCGTTTTTCTCAGCAAAATTCACCAAGAAATGATCGACTTGAAACGCCAAAATTCAAACGTGAAAGAAATTCAAATCGTTGGACTCTTGTCCGTTCACGTTGACTGTGACTTGGAATCGAAAGATTGGCACGGAATGAACGTTGGCATCGTCACCGATAAAATCTACGTCGACAAGGAAGTACATTGGGATGTATCAGGCCAGCACAGCAACGATCAACCGGAAGGTAAATAAAATTTTATTTGTCGCATTGCCGTATTGATGTGAGACTTACTGATTTAGGGAAACCTGATGTGCAACCGGGCGAGAGCGGCGGCAACATTCACGTCATTTGCCAAGAAATGATCAACGCCGAAAAATGGACGATAATATCGGACGGAGGCGATGGAAGCGACGGACAGAACGGAGTCGATGGAGGAACTGTGCCTCATCGCAAATGGTTAAAAGAAGATTTCATGAAAGCCTTCCCGACCATGTCGACATTCGACGAATCTTCCAACAAGAAAGCGATGCAAACTGTCCTCGAGACTCTAGAAGACATTCTGCCGACAAACATCCGCACTTTTGGCCAAAACATACTTCCGGGACACCGAGACCATTTCTTCCTTCAGGACACGACCAAAGATGGCAGTAATCTCACTGTAGCGTATTACCACAAGGCTAAACTTGGCATAACGACGCAACGACATACTTACATTTTATCCAAAGGTAACGTTTCCTTGGTCGAACTAATATATTTGAAATTCTTTTCAAAATCTATCTAACCTTTTCAATCAACAGGGTCTAAAGTCGGACAAGGTGGATACGGTGGCTCCATCACTATTGAATATTTGAGGAGCAAAGACCCGGAGATACCATTAGGTATTCCTTTGGTCGGCAAAGAGAAAATAAGCGTATCGGCTGTGAGGATGGATGTCTACGAGGCATCGGGTTCCGTCGGTACAACCGGCAAACCAGCAGGAGATGTCGGATTCATCCACAGTGTGAAATGGAAGGATAAAAATAACAAAGGCGAAGAACACTACTTTGGTTTTGACAACGACGAAATTCTCAAATTCGAAGAAACGGAAGACAAACAGTTCCTTAAAAACGCCAAAATCTCGTATTACGCCAAGTTCATGCATCCCACAAACAAAAAAATGGGGAAAGCGAGTGCGAGCTATGCGGCCATTTTACCAGCTGACCATTTTCCCCGGACAATCTACAATTCATCAGCAATAAAAGAAGCGGTCAAGATGAAGGCTATTATCCGACAGAATCTCGTTCAACACCTAACCGAAATAGACGAACGGAAACAATTGACTCGATCCCTCCAGGCAGCGACATCCGATTCGATGGAGCAACAATCCGACTACATAGAAAAATTGATCCAACAGATTGACGAGAAACAGGCCAAACTTTATCGGTTGTCATGTCAACGGAGTCAACAGCGAGAAGGATTCAGACAATGTTATGTCAAGCCATCGGCAAGAACAACTAAAATTCAAAATTCACTTAGTTCTTTCACTATCCCTGTGGAACAAAGTGGTCGCCGGCCTGTGGACTTGCAACACAATAAGCCTAATATAACGTGTCTCGATCTCTTGCCAACGGCTAACGGAAACGACAGCGCCCTCCACAGCATTTTGGGGCGAATGAATTCAGCCGGTTTGTACGTATGTGCAGATACGGACAAGTTTCGGCAACAAATCGCCAATTTCTTTCGACACGAAGGAAACGAGTCCAATAAACTTATCGCCGTCAAACTACGAATACGTCAAACAAACGCCTTTGTACTACGACAAAATGATGGCAAAGCCTTTCCCTTGGCCAGCGCCAAGAAGAAAGAATTCTTGACATTCAGACAACAGAATGGCGACGAGAGGCAATTCAATTGGCTGCAACCACCAAAACTATTAGAAGAATACGTCCGTTTTATCCAATCACCTTTGAGTGAACTGGACTTGCCCGAAGTGGAATTTCTAGCTAAAGTGCTCGACATAACAATTCACGTCTACAAAAACCAACATAATTCGTCATCATTCAAACACAAGATAACTTTTAAACCCAGTAACAGTTCTCCTATAAAACAAAATCACTTTATCCTGTACAAAGGCTGTGGTGAATGGCAACGACTGGAAGCCAATGGGAACCTCCAAGAGTTTTGCAATCAATTACCAATGAACTTGTTACAACAGCCTATCCAGCAGCAGACCCATTCTTTTTCTACTTTGATTGGCCTGTTGACCGAACGGAACTACCACGATCTGATGGCGTCAATAAAAATGCTGAACCCTGAAGACGGTGTCACGCCAGACAAATTGTCTCAACTTCTGTTGGAAAAGCATTTCAATAAATTACTAACAGCTCCACCGTCTGAGGACGAAGAGCCAAATGATGAAGTGATTGGCAAACAACTTGGTGAACTTGCATCTGACATTCGTTTACTGACAGAGCGAGTGTTGGAGTACAACCAAAGAAATGTGAGTCCCATTTTCTACCTTTACATAGTTTCGAAATGTACTGAACCAAAAGACTGGAAATATGAATTCCTTTTGCTGGAAATGGAAGAGCGGTTGACGAAACTGCCTAAGAAGAGAATCGATTGGAGGAAAAATATGCTGACGTGTTTAAAGAATCTAGACGATCATATGGTGGCTCAGTTACGTAACAGTCTCATTATGACTACCGATATCGGTGAATGTCCTTTCAGCACGATGGAACGGATCTTGAAAATGTTACCGGTGAAATCCGGTTCAAATGAAATTGACTCAGAGTACGTCGATCAACTCCCTGTTGAACTTCTGAGTCAACTTCCACTAAACGACTGGCTTTACGAGCTAAGAAGCAAAATATGGGAGAGAAAAATCAATCAATTGACTGCAGGAGATCTATTACGTCATGGCGAATTGGAGACACTAATGAAAGAGGCCGTCTACTTGCTGCTGGAGTTGGAATACCAAAAAGGAGAAAGTTTTTACGATATCGAACTTGCAAACATCAACGAGCTACCCGAGTTAGTAGATAAACTGAGAGAGACTCTCTATCCGAGCACGAATTCGATGGTATCAGCGAAAGAGAGAGACTGGAAAACGATAATGTCCATAATAGAAGAAGAAAAGAGGAAAGAAGAAAAAAGAAAAAAAGATGAAAGGAGAGAAGAAGATGAAAGGAGAGAAGAAGAAGAAAGAAAAGAAGAAATGGGAGAGGTAGAATTTTATTACCTCTGTGATCACATTGCAAAGAACATAAAAGATTCGAAATCGAAGCAATCCGAAACCAGAGAACGTTTAAAAGAACTCATTAAAACATTTAAAGAAAAAATAAAAGAAGAAGAATCTTCTTATATTACATCGAAGATACACAACGAAATGAATACACAACGAAAATACACGACGGGAAAAACTTTGAAAATAGGACATACCGAAGTGCAGGAAAGAAATAGTTCAAGTTCGTCGTTGTTGGCCAATTTTCTCCACGTCTACGACAATGTCGTCGAACTCGTAATGGGTATTCAACTGCGCGACACACAGCGAGTGGCCATCATGTTTTTGCTGGAACGGCAAAATATGAGGGGGAACATCCTCAATAACAAAAATATTCTCGTCCAGGTGTCGACTGGCGAAGGAAAGTCGTTGATCGTCGCGGGTGTGGCCATTTTCTGTTCTCTTTTCGGCCGGAAAGTCGACGTTGTCACGAGCAACGACGTGCTGGCCCTACGTGACTCCACCTTGACTGTGGCCGACGGTGGTCTGAGGGATATCTACGAGTATTTCAATGTGGGAGTGGCCAACAACTGCAGCCAATCACAAGACGATCGCGCAAAGGCTTACAACTCGGCCGTCGTCTACGGAGAACTGGCCAATTTCCAGCGTGACTACTTGTTGCACACCTTCCACGGTCTCAATGTACGCGGGGATCGCATTCTGGATTTCGTCATAATTGACGAGGTAGACTGCATGTTACTCGATCGCGGCAATAACATCCTTTACCTCTCGCACGACATACCCGGAATGGAAATGCTCGAGTCCTTGTACGTGTTCATTTGGGAAAGAATTCAAAGTTCCGTCCAATTGGACGTCATCAAATCACAAGTTCTCTATAACCTCTACGGTGCGATCACCAAAAACGATTTGGAGAAAATTCACGCCCCATTGAAAGAGAAACCATCAGAACAGAACGAGCTATGGCATTACCTCATTAAGGCCAGAATAATTGATCCAAATGGACGTTTGCTGCTTGAAAAATTGGAAACAAACAAAATCGATTATAAGGAGAATTCAGCACTTAATCCTAAATTGATATTCTTCTTTCGCAAAGTCATCGAGCGCGAGCGTCACATCCGAATCCCAGAGCACCTGCTGCCCTTCGTCGACCGACACCTGGACACTTGGCTGGCCAACGCCTTACGGGCTTTGGAACTGAAACAAGACGAGGACTACGTCATCGATCAAGATCGAACAGATACAAGTCCGGATCTGAGCCCCCAAGTGATCATCATCGATCCTGACACCGGAACGGACCAAACCACGTCCCAATGGGATGGAGCTCTGCACCAATTCCTCCAGTTAAAAGAAGGATGCAAATTAACGCTGCAGAGTCTGAAAGCTGTTTTCATTTCCAACGAGGAGTACATAAACAAATACGCAAAATTGGCAGGTGTGTCTGGAACGCTGGGATCCCTAAAGGAGCGAGAATACATGGTGGAATCCTACGAATGTGACTACGTTTCCATCCCAACGGCCTTTCCGAAACGTTTCGATTACAAAATGACTAAAGTGTTGAAGACTAAAGAAAGCTGGTTACTTTCCATCATCAACGAAATCCGAGAGACGGTTCTTCCAGCGAACATGGATGAGGCTCGTTCGATCCTCATATTTTGCCAAACCATCAAAGACGTCAATATCCTCAATAATCACCTAAAAATAAATCTCCCACAATTGATTGCAACCGATAAAGTACATCGGTATACCCGTGATTACGAGCAATTTGCTTTTGAAGGCAAACATTTGGAAATCGGCCACGTCATCATCGCCACCAATTTGGCCGGAAGGGGAACGGACATCAAAATTAGCGACAAATTACGTGAAAATGGAGGTCTGCACATTTGCCTGACCTACTTGCCGCAGAACGAACGAATTACCGAACAAGCCATGGGACGTTCGGGTAGAAATGGAGCACCCGGAAGTGGAATTTTAATCCTCTTCGAATCTCCTGACGGAATAAAAACAAAAGACACTGAATGGTCTGTTGCAAAGTTTTTTAGCATGAAAGGTGAGCGCGACCGAGAAGAATTGAAAAGAATTGCTCGACTGAAAGAAGATTCCAAGAGCACAAAAAATCAAATGGAATGTTTCGAAATATTCTCGGATCAATACGCCGATCTGAAGAAACAAATGAGAGACAAGGAAGATGCGGTGATCCGGCTAATGTGTGACTGCGCACTGGACCAATGGGCCTTGTGGCTTGATGAAATGGATACAGTGAAAACGTTTGATTACACAAAATATCTCAAGGCAAGTTTGTCAACCCAACTCAAACTTTCTGAATCCCCATGCGATATTAATTGGATGCTACCTTGCCGTTCTGTTACTCTGGCCAAACATCTAGCACAAAAAACGTCAGGAAAAAATTTCATTTTCAAGTTTCTGGCACAAGTCACCACTGGGGAAAATAAAAAAGCGGAAGCGAGGAAGATTTCAATCAGTCTTTTGGAAAAACTGGTTCAATCCAACGACGCCTTCTTCTATCCTGCCGCTCCCTATTATCTCGCATTCCTCATCATCAAAGAAAAGAAAGGGGAAAATAAACAGACACGTTTAACAAAGATGTTAAGAAGTAGCGAAACGATTTTGAACGAGCACATTCGCATGCAAATGTCTTTTTATCGCAAAATCAACCAAAATCACGGTCAAAGCCAATCCTTTTGTGCCATTAATTCCTACAAGCAGCAAAAAGTCAACATCGCTAATCTATTAGGCCATTACATCAATTCCATCAGGACCCTGCTGGGCAGTCATTACTGCTCCGCTTCCGATCTGGAACAAGCCGGAATCGATGGTCAAAAAGTGGACAAATTGTTTGAACAACTGAAAACTGAATGCATCGTCCAGCAGCCAAAGTTAAACGATGACGAAACTGTTCCGAACAAAAAAGCTGCTACCCAGCATGTTGCCATCATCCACAACGTTGACGACTCAGCGTCGCTGGAAGAAAATCTGTCGTCTGTTTTTGATAAAGTATCCAACCCGACATGGGATGAAAAAAAGATTGAGAAGAAAATAAAAAAAGAAATTGAAATTTCCTGCACCAGAAAATCTTTCTGGATGAATATGATCAACAAAAGAGTTTTGGAGGATGCAGAAGATTTTGTCATCATGGACGAATCAGAGTGCGACATTGAACCTAAGCTCAAACGAGACGAGAAGTTGACAATCGACTTCGCATCCAAGGATTACGTTTTCTTCAGCCCAATGCCTTACACAGCGGAAGAAATGAAAAAGAAAATTGTGTTTCGGGAAAAGTACGTCAAAGATACTATAAAGGGAAATGACTATCAAGAGTACCATCGCAGGAAGAAAACATTCGAGTTCAACAAAATGGGTCGCCTGAACCTAACCCAACTCAAAGAATTCAATGCAATAACAAAATGCCAGTCCCAGTTAATGGAAGACGACTTGCGCGGCATCCATATCGATCCAGTTGAACGGAAAAATATTTTGGCTGAATTGGAAAATCAGAAAATAATAGATCGACAAGGATATCTCGCCCCAGAGTACAAAGGCCAGGAGTTCTGCTACCCACAATGTCCCGCTTATGAAGATGCCGTCATGGGTCTGTTGGGTAGGAAATACGCAATCGAAATCGTCATACGGCAATGGCTAAAGTCGGAAGAAGATCCTGAATTACTCAAGGCTATCGAACTGCTACCACTGAATCCCCACCGAAACCTGTTGGCCGATTTGATGGCGGCTCACGTCATTGCCGGTGCTCGAGTGAATGACGATTTGACAGACATCAATATTATACAAGCGGTCGAAAAAATTACCGATGAACTTAACAAGGAGAAACGGGCGATAAAAAAAATGAGCAAGGAGGAACGCAAAAAATTAGACAAGGAGGAACGTAAAAGTCTTATGAACTATCTGAGAAGTCGCCAGGCTCTCTACGTTCCTACTAATTCCCCCGACGATTTCTTCTCTCTCGATTTTATTGAACGTGAAATCCGCACACAGAAAGGCATGGACAACATCTCGGCCGAACTCTACATCTTCGGTCTCATAGGCTTTGATCATCACATCATCTACAAAAAGAAATTGTTGTTTAAGGCTGTCAGCCAGGCGTTGATAAGCATTGCACTTGGAGGTAGTCTGTTGATTCTTGGATTATTCTCACGAACAAATTTAGGTGGTGTACCAAGAATGTTTGGCGCCACCTGTGTCTTCACGGGAGGTACAGCCTATTTGTGCAATGGCATCGAGAATCTCTTGTTACGCAACAAATCGACGTGGACCGACTACGGTCGTCAAAGTCTCATGAATGTCGTAGGGAACCCAGCTCCCTTTGAAAAGATGAGCACTATTTGGAAATTATTCAAACACAGAAAATCCATCAATCAAACGCCTTCTCTTCCCAGCAGCTTTAACGTACAAGAATCAATTGTGACAGAAAATCAGCTGGTCAAAGTTGTCGCAACAACTGGCAACATACTCCACGATCCTTACAGACTCTTTGTTAGTCATCTTGTCGAGACAATCAACAAAATTGTCGACAATATCATGGCACAAATGAAGAAAACGCTCAAAAAGGTTTGGCAATATCACAATCATGAAGATATCAAACGCTTGGTCAAAGAGAAAATGGAAAAACTCGTAACGGATTGGTTTGAAAAAGGCAAAATATGGGTCCCGGAAGTGAAAGAAGCAGCAATCGAACCTAATCCACTGGTGTCCACCATAAACAAACATTTGGAAGCTTTTGCATTGAAAATACGGCACGTGACAATGGAGTGCCTAAAGCGATTTCGATCGGCCCTGGAAGAAGATTTCTCAAAGCTGCAGCCATCTACATTGACCAGCGATCATTTTGACGTCGAAATGGGGGAGCGTTTTTACAAGAAAGTTGTCGAAAACATGAAATCTGAACTGACCAGAAAAGCCGAGCAGATTATGGAATTATTTCAAACAGAATTCGCCTCTTCAACAACGGAGCAAGAGGACGCAGAAGAAAATTAACAAACACACTTTACTTTCGACAACAGGTTGAAATTTGATTCATTAAAATACTTCACACTGGTTATTCTATTTGTTCGTCTGAATAAATCATTGAGAACTGTACTCATCGAATTTTCAATTCTTCCATGCAACGCCTAATAGAATATAGGGTGAAAAGATGAACTGAACAGGGTGCGAATTGGACTCACACGGATTTTAACTGACTAGTTTAACACGAATAAACTCCGGGCTAGTAGACGACCTTAAGTGATGCATTGTTGTTGAGACATTGAAAAACATACAGGTAAGAGAGGGGTTTAAGACTAAAAATAAGTCAAAACGTTACGACCACGGAGCTACATTATCGAGAACATATGCTCAGTGAATATTACCGCTGTTGGAAAACGAACTTGCATACTCAACATCTTGACTTCACTGCATGCTTTGTCTACAGCATGGGATTCAAATTAAAGTAGGGATATTGAAATGTTCACTCACTACTTGATGAAGAATGACAGCAGACGTCAGGTAAATTTTGCCTCATCCATTATTGGGAGACGAAGAAATGCTGGAGTACCTTTGCAAGTCAATTTTGGAAATTAGTATGTTTATGTATGTGTTATGTGATTTCATGTGCCATCAGAATGTTTGTATTTCCGTTTTTGTTGGATTGCTGTCTTTGACGACACAAAACTTGTTTTCTTGCATTGAGTTATGTAATTAGTTGCATAAGCAAATACTCTGTAGGGTTTCAAAAAAGTATTGCAAAGGTATCGTGTCGTATATAGTGAGAAATCAAGATTTGATCAGCAGCTGCTGCAACTAAGTCAAATCGTCAAATCAAGAATCCATATCCTCCTATGTACAGGTGTCAATAAGCAATCAACTTAGAAGAATGTACATTGTACAATAATAGTCAACCCCAGATACCTGAAGACAAATGACGAAAGTTCCTCAATACGTTAATAACATTCACAGTTATCGTATAAGAGCAACACTTTTCTTTTTCCCAACCATAATGTACGTTTTGTTCTAACGATAGACATGCCGCATGCGATAGACTTTATTCTTTTGGATAGTGCGCTGTTGCCATTGTTGAACACAACTTTACGGGCGCCAAATTTAATTGCGAATTTCTCAAAATTCAAATGACAGTTCTTAAAATTCAAAAATAGTAAACGGAATTAACATTAAATACATTTTTTTCTTAATTTTACAGTGATGGTTTGTTGGCTAAAAACAATTTGAGGAACATATTGATTGCAAGTCTGTAACAGTCTAAACAATAAATCCTTTCAAAACAGGCATCAGCACGTTTGGCAATTTGGCAGTGTTAATTCATTTTCACGCAAACGTGGTCGATTTGTTTTAAAAGCCTGGAATGTGCCCATAAGTCTCCAGAGACGAGAGAATGATGTAAGTCAACCAAAGCACTACTAAAAAGATGGCAGAAGCGTAACGGGTAACAAGAGGTCCTCCTAATTCTCCACGACCGCAAGCAGCTGACAGTCTAACAGAAAAAATTAATATTTCATTAAATATGTCATCCAAACACGAATTGCCCAATTGCTTTTAGTACATACCTCCGCGTTACCAGCAGTCCTAGCGACAAAACAGCTGTGATGGTGAAAATGGTAATTGAAAATCCCAGGCTTCCGGCTTCCACCTTGAATTCTCCGCCCTGGAATCATTAAATAAATGTATAACAATAAAGCTATTTCCACGAATGGTCTTCTGGATGTAATTAAGTAGGAAGACAAACCATTGACGTGTGGTAGATGCTGGCGATAAGCCAAGGTAAACCCAGACCAAGAAAGACGTTGACGGAATTACTTCCGGTCACGTTTCCGATGGCATTGTCGGCATATTTCTCGTTCATGGCGGCGCCTCGGCTTGCAAACAGATCCGGAAGGGATGTCCCCAACGCCACAAAAGTGATGGCTGTAAATTATTCGCAATGGAGTCAAACAATTTCAAAGATTTTTTTTTGTTTTTGAATAGGTAAATTACCGGTAACGGCGTCATCAAGTCCGATGAGGCATCCGAAAATTCCGGCCAGGTCTCCCACAATGGCGGTGAGCAAACCAATGACACCTAACGAAACAAAGAACGATAGCCATCCGCCCCAAATTCCAGCCGGTGGAACCAACGCAAAAAGAAGCTAATTAAGAAAAAAACAAAGTTTTAATTCATTCATTCATAATCAGATGAAATCAAGTTGAAGTCAAACCTTCCATCCGAACGTCAAAAAGTGCATCACGTAGTCTGAAGTTGTGGCGTTTTCAATATCGCCACCGTTCACGTTCATTGCCTATACAAATGAATTAATAACTTAATCCAATAACTTTGTCAAATAAAATTAATATTGGGCCGTAATTACATCTTTGATCTGACTGGTCCAATCGTTGTGATGTACAACCATCGAATCCACATTGGCGGAAGTCATTTCCGCCAGACGGTCCATCACCGCATTGAAATCTGAAATTAAAATTTCAAAAAAATAAAATTAATGCGCAAGTCCTAATTGATTTTGAATTAAAATTAACCTTCGTCGTTGGTGATGGTCACAGCCAATTTGGTGATGGGTCCCAGAACGGCTCCGCCGGAAGGATCGTACAATTCAACTTCGAAGCATTCGTCTTTCATCTGGGTCTCCATGTCATTCGAAATTGGAATTTCAATAAAACGTTTGGCCTGTAACACGGACAAAAACAAAACGATTAAATTCAATTAAATTTAAATGTCATTTTTCCAATTATTTGTACCTCTGCGTTCCTGAATTCCAGCACGCCCTCACCTCCTTCAAAGTCCCTGCCACTCAGGGCTTTCTTGTCTGTTTTGAGGATAAATGAAGTTGAGTAAAATAACTAAACAATTAGTTGGAATTAAAGTTAAAACCTATTGTGCGCCAGCGGATGCTCACTTCCCCGTCGGAGCCGCTTTTACGTAAGACTGGAATTTGGGCCACGCCCACCGATTCCTTGACCAGGATGCCTCTCTCTTCGAAAGTGATGGTGCCGGGTTCTGCATTGATCAGATACAAATTAAGTTCATTATTTGGCTATGATTTAAAAAGTTTATCAATTAAATAAGTACCGTCGTCGTTCAGGATTGTCACTTCCATGATGGAAATGCGACCCAGTGCCACTTCCTTGTGTTTGTACGATAAATTATGAGTTAAACTCAATTTGAGGTAGAATTGTTCGTCGGGCTCGTACTGGTCGTCGTCCACAATTT
Source organism: Daphnia pulicaria (assembly GCF_021234035.1). Classification (NCBI taxonomy): domain Eukaryota; kingdom Metazoa; phylum Arthropoda; class Branchiopoda; order Diplostraca; family Daphniidae; genus Daphnia; species Daphnia pulicaria. The sequence continues at coordinate 14,858,271 of NC_060916.1, forward strand.
CAATCATAATCTGAATAATCGCATTTTTAAAAATAAATTGAATTAGATTTACTATTTCCGCATAATTATTTTAAAGACAAGAAAATTCAGTTGGTGAAATTCTCACTTCTTTCACGACTTCTTTGGGCTGGAACTCGATGACTTGGTCGACCGGCACGAAATCTTCACCCGAAACTGCACTGCCGTCAACTGTTTCTACCCTGTTATAAAGATAAAAACTAATTAATTAGATCTCATCGTCAAAGAAGATATTAATTTGAAATGCGATTACCTGACACACACCAAAGTGTCCGTCTCCCCGTGGCGGATAATTCGAACGGGGAATTTCCCAACGTTTTCAGACACTGGATAATTGAGCAATACAATTTAAATAAAATGCAAATTCAAAACACAAAAAAAAGAATGCTGAATCGACTCCATTTCCATAATAATATCAACTGGGCGAATTGAATTGTTACCTGCGCAAGCGATGGCGTGGAATTCGACGATGGCTTTGTCCTTTGATACTTTTTCGACGAAAGGACTCAGATTTTCAGTGTCCGGATGTTCGTTGATGGCATCATAAACCTAAAATGGGGTTTAAATTAATAAAAGATTATTTTAAAAAATTTAGTTGAAACTTTGAATTCTATTTACCTCTTGGAGTTTGATGCTCAGCTGAGGCTTGACTTTCTTACTTCCGGTGAACACTCGGGTGGCTCCGATCCGGTACCAAGCGTGTGAATGATGCTTAGTCATAATTAACCTTATAGTCGTATTAAAATAAAATTTGTATGTAAGTCAATTCATCTGAAATAAATAATGTGGGTGTTTAAACTGACTTGTATGCGGCCAATTTGGCAGCATCTTCCCCGGTGAGGCCCAAATGTGTGGCTTGCCGGACCCATTTGGCCAACTCGTCGGGGTCCATCTTTGGTGAGTAAATTAAAATTAAAATTAATTGAATTAAAATGACAATTAATTTAATCGTTTTCCAAACCTTTCCGTCTTTGGTGAGAACAGGTCCGTCTACCATCATGGCCTCAACTGGTTTAAACGCAATCAAATTTTAAAATAAAGCAACAACAGGTTTTCGCTGCTGCCAATCGAATCACTTACTTTCTCCGGAGTTGATTGAGGCCAGCTCAATCTCTTTGCCGTTGGCGGTCGTTACGCTGATGGTGCTGGGCTTTTTCCAGCATAGCGGAAATCCTTTGTCAGCCCAGTAAGCCAGTCCGACCAGGAGCGGGAAAAGGAGGAAAGTGACGACGGCCTCCCAGACTTCCACCTGATTTTTATAAAACAGAAACGTGTTTCCAACTAAATTTAATGGATCAGCTGGCGGATGAGCAGACGAAACCATCATTTAAAAAAATCGATAACTAATTACCACATTTCGGCTGACTCCCACCAGGACGAAAATCAGCCACAGGTAAGCCAAAATGCTGAACACGGCGGTGATGGCGAATACCCGCAGTCCTAATCAGAATTTCGGATGAATAAATTTGAATAAATTTGCAAGTAATCTTGAATAAATTAATTTTGAATCAATTGAATTCTGAATGAATATATTTTTAATTAATCAATTTTGAAGTAATTAAATTTAAATGAATTAATTTTGAAGTCATTAATTTTGAATGAAAATTAAAACGAGAAAATTACCTTTGATTTTTCGCGTTTCGACGCCGGGAATGGCGACAATGCAAACAGCACTGATGCACATCAGATTGAAAGCGGCCGAACCCACAATTGTACCCGGTCCCAACGCTCCCGACTCGAAATTGTTACCGACAATCTCTGTTAATTATAATTCAGTTAAATCTGACATCCAAATATTTGAAATTAAAATTTAGCGAATTTAGCTCATTAATACCAATGATGGACAGCAAGATTTCAGGGGCCGATGAGCCCAGCGCCATCAACGTCAAATTGGCCACCGTGTCGTTCCAGATGTTGACTTCTATAAACGTGGGTTCTTGATCGACACCCCTCGACAAATAAACCTGCAAGTCAAATATATACAATTGAATAAGCTATAGTAATCAAATCTATTCATCTCTCGGCAGTGTTGAAACAATCGTAAAAAACGACATTTAAAAAAAGAGATTTAACAATTAGATAAGAAAATGCATAATAAACATATTAGGTATCACCTTGCGAGTGGTGGCCGTGATTTTCTCAATGGCGCCCATGAAGATCTCGGCAATGATGGCAACACCCATAAAACAATAGAGGAGGCCGAAGAAATAGAGAAAGGCTCGCATTTCAATCGACCACGTGAACTCGTTGATGAGCGGCAAAATCAAACCGCTCGAGCAGCTGTACTCATCCAGGGTCCCGTTATTTTTCGTCATTTTCCTTTTTTTTACAAATGAATTACAATATTCCGCACTGTTGATATCAAAATATGTAACACTATCATACTAGGAATTTGGCACTACACTTTGGCGGGGTGTCGGTTATCCAATCTGGAAGAGAAATTTAAAAAAAATTATTAAAAATCACAAAGTTCTCAAATTACAACGAAAAATCACTGGGAGGTTGCACCGTATCAAATGCGCCTACATCCTGCGGGACACGCTGTTAGACTGAAAGGCTATATAATAAAGCCTACGGTTGAATCATCATGGTTGAATATTATAGAGAGAAAAGGATAGACCTTGTGCGCATATAACCAGAAAAAAAAACACGCCGAATAAATTGATCACGACGACTATACAACAGCACCAGCACCCCGGGGCTGTCTAAACACTTTCTGTGTCAAACGCCGTTTTGTGTGTATACATAGGCTACATGTGTGTGCCTGTGTGTCTATAGTAGAAAGTATGTTACACACAAATGTAGGGCGACGGAGAACTGACCTAAAAGTGACCCAGTCCGTTTTCTCTATCTATAAGCAACATGATGACGGGGCTGAGTCGGAATCTTCCGGGAAAAAACGTGACGACCTTTTTCCTTTTGTGCTTTGTCATTACAGATTTTTCAATTGTCTGATATGTTTGTAATATGTACTGTATAACTATTTTATTGTGCTGATGGCTCATTCTAATTTTCAACTAAGTTCTAGGGTGATTGAAATAAACTGGTGTATGGGCTTATCCATCAGTGTAGGCCATAATATTCGGTCAAGGTAATACCGACTAATTTCACTTTCTTTTTCTCGTCTAAATGTGAAAATTCAAATGTCCTTATTTGGCAGGGGGAGGGGAAATTCCCTCCCCGATCCCGTTGGCATCTCCCACTAAGACTACGTGACGGAACGACAGCATTTGTTTGATTTTTATCAAATTGAAAATCAATCGACTCAACTGATGATATTGAGTCAAAGTTACACATTATTGTGCTTTCGTTGCGCAAGAGTCACAGTCACCCTTGATTCTATTCAGTCTGGGCCAACCCAATCTCGCTCTTTCCTTCAATAGCCTAATGAACTAAAGTGATAATAATATAATAATAACCAGTTCTATTATAGCCGGGAAGCGAGAGAGCGCCTTATTAAGCGCCATCACGACGCTATTATATTCTATTATTCTGCGCCATAAGGGAATTCAAAAGCGTCAGCATATGTTGATTATATTTGCAGGTGGGTAGTCTAACCGCACGCATAACTATAGTCACGTATTAGCAGATGTGACCAGTATTCCCCCTCTCTCTCCCCATTATTTATCCTGTTTAACATTCCTTACTAAGATAAGGACTAAACTGCCAGAGAGATAACAAGTGACTGAATCGTAAATAATGAAATAGCTCACCCAAATAGTTTCACAATGATTTAAAAACAAAAATGTTTAGCGATAACATTGGATATGCCTTTTAAACACGGTAGAGTATCTACAACAAAAATGTATTTTTACCTGGCAATAAAAACGATATCCTTGAATAATTTAAAAATAAAACACACACACACAGAACAGTATTTGTATCTAAAACAATCACGATTCAAATAATCCGGAATTTGGCAACAATCGCGATTGTGGTATGTGCTGTCAGCAGTAATAATATAGTAACACCGTCGGCAATCTGGGCCCGCTCAACTGGACGGAAATGTCTCCGAGCGACGTCCTTTTCAACAAGTTGAGGGGTTTCGTTATTTGTTGAGTGGGAAGTGGGCTTATCTGGTACCGGCCGCAATGGTGACGCAACGACGATAAGCGCGCGGAAGACAAATGCGCCAACAACAAAAAAGGAGGGGGGGATTTCAAATGTCAAAGTACTAGCCTACTTCCTGTGAGCAGAATAATGTACAAATTAAGCGATGACGTGTGTCGTTTCGTGACGTGAAATCGGTGTCGCAATAATCTTAAGAGATCGTTTTGTATTTGATATACCTGAAGCTTGATTTCTCACGTTTCTATGACAACCGGAATTGATTAGACGCCTACGGACAAATTCTTTTTCTATATGCAGCACGTCAGGCTGAATTTGTTTTTTGACATAACGAAGGCTATTATGTATCTAATAATCCTCTAGATAACCCAAGTCAATTTTAGTAATCGCTTCAATCCCTTCGAAAAAAAACAATGGTTGGTTATTTGACCGAGAAAATAATGCGACGCCTTTAGATAAGAATAGATTTTAAAAATAATTATCCCACTTCTTTATTTTCTTTTTATTCCGGCCATTAAAAAAAAGCGCGCTCGATTTGAATTCAGCTGGATGCTAAATTTGGAATTTTAGATAGAATTTGTTCTCGCATAACGGGAACGAACATATAATCCTGGCAGGAAGAAGAACAGTGTGAGAAAAAGAATTTCATGAACTGATGATCCAGGTTATCTCAAAATCTCGAAATTTCCAAGTTTAAAAGAACGAACCAATTCAAAAGGTTACGGGGCCAGGGGGCCTCTCGTTAGAATCGACTCGAACAATCAAAAAAGATCAGCACGAAAAACTATTAAGTCTATGTAACGGCTTATTAGTGCTGCGCTCGTATGTATACTGTACCTGATGATCTTATTCACCACCTCAGGGCAACGCCCTCAACTTGTAATAGGCTTTGTGCGCACTATATATACTCGCGAGTCTAGCAAATAATTCGACTACTCCTTCATTCATTTACCCGGGTGCTGGAGACCAGCATAGCTTTCCTATTTTATTGTATAGTCAAATCAGATAAGAATCTACGAGGATGCAGAACTCTAGTGCCATCGCTCTCTTCGCCCTGCTGGTAAAAATGAATTATTCACCCATTAGAAATTTAGAAATTAATTTTATGGTCATTTGAATTCGGTCAGTTTGCCGCCATCAATTCGACGGCCGGTTTCACCTTCACCAGCAACAACCAGCGCTCGGACTTGAACTGCTCCAACGTCGACTACTCGCCGTGCACTTGCGACGAGAACAGCATGGTGGCCTGCGACCAGATTCCCATCAAAACTCTGCGCTCGGCCTTCGCCAAAATGGCGGCCCACGACCTGACCGGTCTGAAGCTGACGCTGTCGCCGGCCGAGAAGGACCTCATCCCCGACGATTTCCTCGGCCAGATGAACCTGGCCGGCGATCTCATCATCTACTGCCGCGACAGCAAACGACTCCGCGTCAGTCAAAAGGCTTTCCAGCACTCGGCCGCCACCATCACTCGGTAATTCAACATGAAATAATTAATTTAATTAACAATAATAATTAATTAATTATTTATTGAATTATTGATTGATTGATTTAAATTATATTGATTGATTTAATAATCAAAATTAATTAATTATTGATTGATTGATTTATTAATAATTATTATTAATTAATTAATTATTATTGGTTATGCAAGGGTCTTTATCGACGGCTGCGATCTGGGCCAGCAGCCCAACTTGTCCTTCATGTCCCGTTTTAACCACATGATGGCGCTGGTCATCAAGAATTCCAAGAATTTTAAAAGCTTCAAAGGCCTGCCCAGCCAGTCGACGGCTCTCTCCTATCTGTACGTCACCCACTCGCGGGGGTTCGAAGCGCTGGCCCCGGACGCCGTGGCCCTGCCGGCCCTGAGAGTCCTCTACTTGAATTTCAACCAGCTCAACGACGCTTCGGCGGCCAAACTCTTCAAAGCCCTGGCCGGCTCCTCGGTCGACTCGCTGACGGAGATCCGGCTGGACGAGAACAAGTTGACGAAAATCCCCGACGCCATCAAGTCGCTGGCCAAACTCGAGCAGCTGGAATTGGGCTTCAATGAGATCGCAGTTATTTCCAAGAACTCGTTGCCCGTCAACAACACGGGCACCAACGGGCTGGCCTTCAGCTTGCAGAAGAACCCCATAGCAACGATCGAGCCGGGCGCCTTTGGCGGCAACATCGGCAACAGTAATTACGTCAAATTGCAGGACATTAATTTGACTCAGCTGGACCCGAAAATCTTCAAGCCCGTCCTCCAGCGGATGCTGATCCGCTCCAAAAAAGTCCTGGGCAGAACTCCGTTCCTCTACCTGGGAAACAGTCAGTTGTCTATAGAAATTGTCTCAAACATTTTGGATTATTTTATTATGAATTCAAATTGATTTCTTTATGTCAGATGCCATTAAGTGCGATTGCCACCTGGCCTGGCTGGTCCGCGATAACCGCAATTTGCTCAACTACATCGAAGGCGCCAAATGCTCCGACTCGAGAGAATTGATCGACCTGAAAGCCGACGATTTCGTCAGATGCAAATGAAGTCAAAATTGAACTGACTGGATGATGAGGTACAATTGCGAGTTTCATTCTTTCCCGCTCGATTTTATCATCATTTTTTTTTTCAAACAGAATTGCTGTTGACCTTCGAATCGAATGTGACGTCATTTAGATGTGTTCCAATCGATTGTTGTTTTGATTGTTTAACGCCTTAATTTTATTTGATTTCAAGTTGATTCTGGTTGGCAATAACCTGTCGGCATTATTATATGATATTGTCATATTGAATCCTTATTCCTTTTACTACCGGTTTCGATTCAACTATAGGGTGTGGCCGTACTAAATACAGTATATGTGGTTAGATCTTTTGATGATTGAATAAACCCTTATTTATTTTTGCATCGACAAACAGAAGTCCTTGAAAACAAATTTACTGTTGATGTTTCTTTTCTTTTTCCTCCGCGGTTTGCTGTGTGCTGTATTTTTGCTGTACAAAAAAAAAAAAACCTTCATAACAAACCGCGCCCGGCGGTGACGTGATATTGGAGATCCATAAGGACGACTATTATTATACCTGATGCATATAAGACTATGTACATTCAAAGTCACCAGCACTGGTATTCCCCGCTCAAAAGTATATTATAATACTTCTATTATACAATGTTTCGCTGTCGGCGATTTGAGTTTTATTTCAAAAGTAACACCGCGCACCAGTCAACTGAATCACCAGCACCACCGGCTGTATATTATTATATAGAACAGTCTCCGCTGAATAAATCTCTGACCTTCGCAGTTAAATGAATAATATTATTATTCTATATTAGCAAAGTTTATAATTCCGGGAAAATTAAATGTCCAGCTTCAACTAACATCCAAGTGTGTTGCTGGGTGTGGAGATATAATGTCATTGTAAAATAGAACTAACATCGACTAACATAAATAAAACGCTCCCACTGGCGATGTCTTGTCAAGTCTAAAATTTTTCCCACGTAGTTCAAATAAAATATAAAAAAACAAAACAATTCCTGTCAACCCCCCCCCCCCCCAAGCTTACCCCACGTATAAAAACTATATATAAAAAACTAACAATTCGTGCCAAACTTTTGAACATTGCACGAATGTTTATCCCTGTCGCACTGGTTTTCGCTGTCGGGTTAATTCTTGATGCGATTTCAACAGATTTTTCTATACAAAAAAGATGTAATAAAAGTTTAGTCGACCGGTTTGTTTTTTTATTCAAACACGAGAGAGACAGCTGACAGACAGAAAATAAATCGAACGAAGGTGAGCGAGCGAAAACTTTCATCCACCCGGCCGTCACTCACGTCGCAGCTCAACATCTTATCCAGCAGCGCTGGAATTGGACTCTTTAAAAAAACAGATTGACATGATTAATAGATTCCATATCCGTGTACACAATTGCAGATTTGATTATTATCGTTCTCACTGGGAACTGTCAATAATATAGCGCGCCGGTCAGTCTGTCTACATTTGTATACACTGCCAAACACGTCCGCGTGTGCCCGATTATTACCTCACTCTTATATATGTCGATACATGTTAGATAACAGCACGTGATACTGATGATGTATAACCTATTTATATAGTACTTGAAATTTCGAATTTTGATGGTCATCGCTCCACTTATTCTCACAACACCCGGACGCAATGTGCTGCTGCCAATCGATCGATGCATATTTGGACGTCAATTTGGCGTCTATATAAAACGAATCCCTTTTAAACTCCTTCTCGAATCGACTATATTATAATGAAATATAGCAGGTGCTGGTGAGTGCTGCTGGGACAGCCCACCTGCACTGTTCCAGTTATCCCGAATTATTGCACAACATTGAATAACATCACGCAATTAGATTGGGGCAACTGGTGCCTACGTGCCGTCTGCTGTTATACATTGGGGAGTGGCAATTTGCCAGATCCGCGCTAGAATGAGAAAAATTGATTTCGTTTCGCATCGCCAACTCTAATTATCATACAAGGATCAAATGAAATTGTGTTTTGAACGATTAAGACTTTTTCCCCCGTAACAAATTCGACGTGCCATCTGGAAATGACAAGCCCGATTATCTTAAAAAAAATTGAATTTGAACGACTTCATTATTTTATTATTTTTTTTTAAAGTAAATCACGTAACAAATTCGCAATGATATACTTTCGATTTCCAAAGGAAAATACTTTTTATTAATCCAAACTGCATACAATGTTTCAGTTATAATTTGTATAAAACAATATAGGTAGGAAAAAAAAACTTTCTTTTGCATTAATAAAACGTTGAACGGTTTCATCATCAGCCAAACTCAATAACGCAACCCATTTGGATTAGAAAAACAAACAAAACGATTCAATATCTCACTCCGCGATTGATGCACACACTTTCGAGATGATTATACATATAATATAGTCAGACAATTACTAAACCTAATTAGCCATAGGCCTACGCAATACAAATGAAGAGTTCAGTAGGCGCTCGGTCCGCGCGGTGTCAGCGCATACTATTAAAATTAACAATAGATTTGAATGAATTCAAGTGTTTCAACATCAGCAATAATTAATAACTTACGATGCGCGATTTCCTGAGCCTGTAATTATCTTGCTGAAGGTTGAAAATAATTTGTTTACAAACGCGCTCCTTCTCTTGGAAGGCCAGCCGCTCAGCCGCCCATTCGGATTCACGAGCTTCCATCTGACCGGATTCGACAAATAATTTGTTTTAAATGAATTAAATTTGGTATTTAAAAAAATGACAAAAGATCTAACCTGGGTGGCAATGGCTTTGAGCACGTCTTCCGGCTGGCTGTTGTATTTCTGCACCGATTCCTTCATCCGGTCGACCAACGAGGCAACGTTGCCGTTTTGATCTTTCGTCTCGTGGACCCACTGGGTCAGAGTCATCACCGCCTGCATGGAACCAAGGGGAAGAAAAAGAATCGACCCACATCGCATGAGCGGAAAGAATTCAACCCACAAAATATAATAAAGAAATGTGTAAAATCTTACATCGCCGATGGCTCTGCGCATTCGAAGGTTTTCCTCCATGACGAGGCAAACGGACGGCGGCGGGGCTTTTTCGTCCACCTGATTCACCACCAACTGGTTGTGTTTGATGCGCATTAATTTGGCGTGCTGCTGCTGCTGCTGATGCTGCTGGGAAGACTGATGCTGCTGCTGCTGCGACTCACAGTTGCTGATGGCCTTGTTGGGCTGCGCTAAATTTGGAAGCGGTTGGGAAAGCATTCCTTGAACTCCTTTATAACGAATTGGTTCCGACTAAAAATCGATAGAAAAGGCGCACGTGAGTCGCAACGGTTCTCAGAAGAAGAAGAAAAAACAAACAGAAAGTAATGTTTCAATTTCCCGCGAATTGTAAGGCGAACAGCCGACTCAACTGAGTCTCGCGCCATTATATAGGCGAAATAATGAGCTCAGCAACTTTCATTTCTTCGAAACCGGACGAAAACTGGTCTAGTAAATGAATGGGCAAGTGTCAATTGAGATTAGCCTTACCTTATTTGATTGGCGTAAAAGAATGTCACACTGTAAAGACACAAGCACTTAAAAAGCAGTCACAAGTTTCAATCACTGTCAACTGTGAAATGTCTATATCGAATTTGTCAAAGAAATATTAACGTAGGATATACTAGTTAAGAGACTTTGGGTTGGAATTGCTGCTGGACGATCGTTCCTCGAGTGTTGCCGAAAGACGACTGGCGCCTTCCATGTCCGACACAACAGTTATAATAGAATAGGCAGCAGCAGCAACCGGTGAAATAACAGATGAATTAAAGACTATGCAAAACAGGTTTTATTAGACGTTCCCTTTTCTCTTCTGCTGGCGCTGCTGCTGCCTTCACACTTTTTGTGTGTGTGTGTGTGTGTGTGTGTGTGTGTGTGTGTGTGTAGAGAGTTGCATAACAGACACACAAACACGGAATACAGGAGAGAGAGAGAGAACAAGCCAGCCGGGAGCCTTTCTCTTCTTTAACAGGTTTTTTCTTTCTATTATTATTAAATTTTTTTTATTGTTTATTGTATTCCATTTTCACGCGCTGGGAATTCCCCTCCATCACAGCGCTCTCGGATATAATAATATTCTAATGGATCGAATGGGCTACATCTTATAGAGGAGTGCTGGCAACGCTGACTATCGGGCGGGTAATAGCCAGCATCTGATACATCAGTCCTTTTATGCGCGTCCTTATTATTATTGACCAAACAAATTGCAATTTCCAGCGAAAATTATATAGATGCATGTACTGCAACTTATACAAGGCAATAAGAGCAATGGCAGAAAGTAGCCTAATACAGCAAAGTTGCTCAATCTACAAGAGTCAACAAGCATGTGTAAGCAGTATATCCTACTGCTGACACGGATTCGTGCAGAGTTTTAGCAGAGTAGATCGCCAGCAGAGATATCAATGTCGTCCTCGTCTGTAATTAAAGCGAAAAATGTTAATGAGCATTCACGACTTTTGGGCGTTTCACCGCAATGTAACAACATTCACCGATTCCTGTTAAAACAATTGCAATGTCGTGCAATCTTTTAGCGCTACTTTCCTGACAAGTATCTTTGGAATATTTTAGGCATTTGCGGCATTTGACAAAGTAATTGGTCCACCATCATTTTCACCCCGGCCTTTTATAAATCAAGCGGCAAGTTCTTATCAGTCGTCGTACAGCAATTATCTTATTATTTGTCGTCTTCGCAAAAGTTGCATCATAAGTTCATAACAGGAAAAAGGTCGCCAATTATTCCGGGAATTTCTTTTTCAATTATTCCCAAAATCTCTTTCTTCCCTTGGACGGAAGAGGGAGAAAGAGAAAGGGTAAATATTTTTTGATATGGCAACACTGGTGATGGGGAATCGAGGGGAAGAAAACGGAAAACTTATAATTCGTGTTTTCATTTTTGATTTCATTACTATAAATGAAACTTAAAAATTGTGATCTTATGACCACAGATAGAGCTAATGCAGCTCTTTTTTTTAAGAAATTTCCCACCCTATAATATTACGTAGTTACTGAATAACAGGCCTCCAAAGTAAGCCCATTCCCTACTGGGCCTCTCGGCCGTACGAATACTTACGCAACGCGATAAAAACCACCTATCGCGTTGTTGAAAAATTCCCCCAAAAATCACATGATACCCCGCCTTAATGTTAACCTTTGAAAATTTTTTTATTGAATTCCACCGAGAATTCTATTTTTGGGAGCGTATTGAAAAACGCGTTTTCCCTACTGATCCTCTCAGCCGTACGGATACTTTCGGTACCCACTGTATATAGGCCTACAGAGATAGAGCTGAGACTGCTGGCTTTGATATATTATCAATTCCACGAAGATGACGAGCGAAAAATTGGCAGCGTCAAGTTTGATTTGCATCAAGTCGGTTACCTAAATTCGTTTAGATATGTAATCCAACTAATAACCGGTTTGGTGTTGGCCACAGCAAGTTTTTTTGGCAAGGATTTGCACACGGTGAAAGAACACGTCAAGGTGGAGGTCAGAAGTCGACGCAAAATTTCTCTACTAATTACGCATCAAGGCCGTCTGATGATCAAAAATAATTGCAAATTGCAGTTGGAAATACCTC
>NC_060916.1:14870551-14948633 GCF_021234035.1 Daphnia pulicaria
TCGTCGGTAGAAATCGACTGCAAACTTCTTCAAATGCTGGGCCGGATGGTGCGGATCGGTGAGTGCCAGCAGCTCCAGACAATTCTCAGCCGACATCCGGTGAATCAACTGAGTTTCACACTCGAGTTTCAGCTGTTCCAGCATATATTTATCGGTGGCAGCCAAGAGAGCAGCAGTCAACTTCTCCAACGGCACCCGGCCGGTGTAAATGAAGCGGAGAACTTCCTGGAACACGTCCGGATGGACATCTGGAATGTCTACGTGATTGGACAGCTTCTCCGCCGTTTCATGGACAAACATGGCAGCGAATACTTTACTTCTGGATGCCAAAACGGCCTTGTGAGCCTCAAAGCTACGACCACCGACGTCTAGAGTCACATCGGTCAATGTCCTGTTGTGGAAGAGTTCTTCTAATTGATTCCGGAGCAGCTGATCGCTGGAACTGAACGGATTAATAGGTACGTCTCGGGTCAGTTTGTCGGTCGACTTACCGGACTTGATTCCCTTCAGAACCCAATTGCCTATTTCGCAGTGGATGGTGAATCCTCCATCCAGCTGGAAACAATCATATGCCATTAGCCCTAATGATTTCTTGTCGATTTGCAGGACCGTGACGGGTGTTGTCGTTCCCAGCAGCAACCGGTGGGTCTGAGGGAAAATTTTCTCGCGTTTCCTGTTCAGAATGGCAACTTTCACTCTCACCTCGGCCAGCTTGACGCAGTTGTTGTTGACGCTGTTGAAAAGATGCAGATTAACTTTGAAATCGGCGGAGGCATCGTTGGGACCGTCTTCGCAGAGTGTCAGGTGCCACTTGTTGCGGGGGTTTTCTTCTGAATAAAATTCGGACGATTTCAACGGAGGAATCCATTTGCCCCAAGGCCCTTCCAGCACCAATCCGTGGATGGTCCACTCGAAACTGAAACTGACAAGTTCGCATCTCGTATCGCACCAACTGTCCGCCAGCAACGGCCTTAAAGGTCCTACAGGTATCGCCATTTTCTCTTAATATCTGTACAAGGATTTACTTTAGTAAATAAACGTAATTCACTCAGGGAACAATCAACCTCTACTGGCGATAAAATCAAGAATACTGCTGACATTTTCTCTAGTTGAATTGAACTGTACCTTATGAGACTATCAACGTCGAGCAAGCGTCAAATGAGCCCAAAGGCAATATGTTATTTAGATTTTAGTCATTTCTTTATGGTTAATAAGATTCCGAAAAATACTAACGGGATAATTCCAGATGCATTTTTCAAAGCTCTGGGGAGAGATGGGGATGGCCCAAATTATTATAAACCGCAAATTTAACTTCCTTTTTCGTCCCCCGGACCGGTTTCTCGGAGCAACTTTATTTATGGACATGAGTTATCAGTTGTCTTCACGTCGAGCGATGTCAGCCTTTAAATAACGAAGACAGGTTTCCATCGTCAAACATTCGTACAGTTTAATTAGATGGCTCTTTCAACTGCTGCCCTGTTTATTTATCGCCTCCCGGAATTGGCTCAGATCCACTCGCAAATTAAATGCAACAATTTGTTTTTCAGCATAATTAAACAACCTGAAATCTTTGCCCACCTTTTCAATACCTTAACACAAAGCCAGAGAACACGGTTAAACGTATAAGGAATGTATTGAATAAAACAAAACGAAAATGGCGATTCGAAAGCCCTACTTTGATTTTAGACATCCCGAGTGTTTTCCAACTTATCGACGCACAATTGGAGTTCGCTGTTGTCGCTGTCGTTGGACTGGGAGCGTCTCAGGAAGATGACGTCACCGTTCATATTGATGCCGGTTGCGATGACGTCGTCCAGACGGTAAATGCTCTTGATGTGTTGCTGTCTATCGGAGCTGAAGATTTGCTCGATCTCCTCCAGCGTTTTGCCTTTGGTCTCCGGCAGGAGGAAGTAGACGAAAATGGCGCTCAACAGGGTGCACCCCGTGTAGAAGAAGAACGTCCCATCTTTGCCCATCGCCTTCAACATGTTTGGGAAGAAGAAGACGGCCACAAAGGTGCAAAACAGATGGAAGGAGGAGCTGATGGCTCCCAGTAAGGCCCGGTATTCCGTCGGGAACATTTCGCCCATGATGATGAAGGGGACGTTGCTCATTCCGCCGGAATAAGTGATGAAGAAGACGATCAGACATACAATCGGCAACCAGCCCAAGGATCGAGTCGCTTCTTTGTCGCCCCATTCGCGCTGGAAGTAGAAGAATATCCCCATGGCCGCTAGAGGGACTGACGTTGCCACGGCGGAACTGATGAAAAGCATCCGCCTTCCGCACCGGTCCACCTGCAATATTTCGAATCAAAATTCGTTAAATGTTTTGTAGGAATTCCCCCGTCAATGCTCGTATACCAAGAATCCCGAGGCGACGGTGAAAACCAGTTGGACAGCACCGACGATAATCGTGGCGTATCTACTATCGATTGTGCTCCCGGCCGTCTGGAAGATGCTGACCGTATAGAAAATGATGGCGTTGATTCCGGTCGTCTGCTGGAATAGCATGATGCCCAGTGAAATACCCAGGGGTTTGACGACCGGTCCAGCGGTCAGAACATCCCGAAATTGTTGAGTTATCGATTTATTTCGATTGCTGCTGTTGGCGATGCGTTCCTGATGTTCCTTGATCCTCCCCATTTCCGCCTCGACGTTAGTGTCTCTTTTTAAATGTAAATTATTTAAATTTTGATCGGAATTTAAAGTTAATTGTCAATTACTTTCCCCGTAGGAGCTGAAGGGAATGCCGAGCTTCACGTTCCCGGCCGTTTGACAGGAGCCAGACAGGAGATTCGGGCATCATGAAGGTACCACAGAGAAACAGGACTGGCAAACAGCCAAGAATCCAAGCCAGGACGTACCAGTCGACAAATGCTCCGATGATGTAAGTTACCAAAATGCCCAGGGCCAAGGAGGAGGCTGTCAAAGATCCCAGTCGGCCACGAATCCTTGGCGATGCGCATTCGCTCACCTTTTATTTTTATTTAAATCAGTTAATTACTGAACTAATTTTTTAAGTTTAGGTTGTCCTTACGTAAATTTGACTGGCTGGAGTGGTGCATCCGGCGGCGAAACCCATGAGGAATCGCCCAACGTACAACATGGATTTATGTTTGCCAAAGTAAGTGAATCCGGTGATTAGAAATCCGGATATGAAGATAAAGTAATGGCCAATCAGGGCCTTCTTCCGGCCAAAGTATTGCATGGGTTTGTTGATGAACAGCGACCCGAGAACAGCCCCAATCATCGGGAACGAAGCTGTTGGTAAATCATTTCCATTAACTCAAATAATTACAAATTAATTTTGAAATATTCTTTCTCACAGATCCACTGGAAATCGGACGGATACACTTCAAAGTCGATTGTCCTGTTTAGCGATGGAATTCCGGGCGAACTCCAGCCACGAACCGAGCCCATGGAAAAATAGCCCCACGATCCCCATACAGCCACAATTAACTGAAACGGTATAATTTCACTCTTATTTAATCACAGTTCCATCGAATGGGGTCGAATGGGTCTGAATAACGCGCAAATAACTCACCTGCGGCAAGACTTTGCCAGGATTTTTAATCAACGACTTGCCCATCTTTCCTTTGTTGGCTTCAGGACACAGATGCGGAAGAAAACATACTGAAGCTTTAACCTTAATATACTGACGTTATTTTTAATGAGTTGACTCGTGATCGAGATCGTGACCGGCATCAGGGAATAGTGACCGGATTTCCCTAGCAGGTGAAAAGAGTTAACTATAAAGTCATGCGCAATACGCCCTAAAAACCCCTGGAGACATTAACCCATTTGCAACTTACCCCTGGGAAATTTTAAAAATCTAGGTGGAAACGTCTCACTGCGGTCAGTGAGACTAATCTGCAATTGAATTAAAAGTCTGGGGGTGTAGAACAAGATGCAAATCTTTTGCGCATTTGTGGTTTTGTCGTGTGGGCAGGTCGTGGGATAACTTTTCGGTTTTTTTGTTGTTTTTCCAACCACCCGCCGTTTTGATTGAAAAAGGGTAACCCCCGTGACATGTTTTGGAACTCTCTAACAAGTTTGGAACCCACCACAGCTGACGAGACAAGGGCATACTAATAATTAAAAAAAAAAAAGAGTCAAAACAAGTCACGCGCGAATACAACAAGTGATAAAAGCATTTGCCTTAGATCATTCCACAGTTGGAAGTCTATACTCCCCTTTTTCGCTTTATCCAGCATATAACCCTCGGCATTCCAACTCTTTCCAAATATAATTGAGACATCGTCGTCGTGACATTCACGAAATAGAATGCGCAGAATAAGCTGTCGAAGCAGCAAGTTATTGTTGCGGTCGCTGCGCTGCCCAACAGGAATTGAATCCAGTAGCGCTGCTTTGCATAATCAAAGATGTAGTTTACAGGGGTTGGAGTTTCACTATAGCAGCAAACCAGCCCAGTGTTACCCAACTTAGTCGTGTAGTGGACACATCTTAGAACAGTTCCTCGAGCGCAAAGTTCCTCAACGTCCTTCATCGCCGGATTTATATTAGTCACTGTCTACCTAAACTCGTCTCGCTGCTAACCAACCAACCAAATCACAAATGTAACACATTTTTTAAATTTTCATTTTTTTCCCCCCATTCTTTCCTTTCCGAATGATGTAATCCGCTAATTTTCTACGGACATGTGACGGCCAAAAAAAAACTTGATACGAAATGTGCGAGTTGTGGGTGTGCGGTTACGTAACACTCGTCATAATATGGAATAATATTCGTTCTTTTATTATGGCATTGCAGACGTTAACAGACAAATTATAGAATGCAATTCTAACAAAAACAGGGTTGTTACTGGGCAGTCTGGACGGCTGTTCTACATAATATCGTTGTGATGCATAACTGGTTTATTTTTATAATCGTGAAAGAAAATGCTGTGCGCATAAATTAAGTTGACCCGCGTTTTATTGCGCTCACAGGAAACCGGATTCAGCCCAGCAGCAGTTGAAAAAGGCGAAATCTTTAGAGTCGTTTTTCAAATCGACGGCCATCGGCGAGAACCAGTCGAAACCAACAGCAGAGGATGACGGCAATAACTTAATCGAGAAATTCAGTCCCGCCCATCAGGTGCACCAGCAACAGCATTCAACAATTTGTGCTGTCGCGAAGGAAAACGTTCGAATGCGCCAGGCCATTAGGGATGTACGTCCAGTTTGGTGTTCATTAAGATTTCATCAGACGTTTGAATCAATTCTTTTTGACAGGCGGTGCTGACTCTGACCCAGTGGATCCATCAAACCAAAGAGCAAAGTGACAACGTTACTTTACTGGTGAACATGATGAAAGAATCTGCCCAGTCGCAGAGCAAACTGCGCGAGGATGTCGAAGCTATGGCGATCCAGGTCAGGATTTTTCTCTATTTCCCCCATCATTTTCTTAAATTTCTCAATGCAGACTAATTCAATTAACGACCAATCAGATGAAAATGCGCGAATTCAAATGGGCGGCCGAGCGACTGGCTTTCCAGGAGGAGGATCGACAAAATCAGCAGATGATCCTCGACCTGCAAAAGGAGAATTGGAAATTGAAGGTGAATGCTATTGTTGAATTTCTTCCTCCCTTTAATCATCTTTTTAATCTTTGCCGGAATCAGTCGTTCTCGTTTGTGTAGTTGGCCATAATTTTCCATCTCGATCCTGCCGTCCATCTCTATACCCAGCGGAATTTACCCTTTAAGCAACAGCTATAGCCGGTCTTACACAGCAACCACTCACCCGACACGGGAGTATAATAGATTACATTGCATAATACAAATAACAGCCTCAACGAAAATTTAGTTTACCGAACGATATAATCACAGATACTATATTTCCGACACCCGGATTTTTACAGTTTAGATTTTAATACATACAACAATAGTACAATACATACTTCAAGACCTCTAAGCTATTGTTAAATGTCGTTTTCTTATTGCGTTGACATATCACTATAGCCGATGCTTTGGTTTAGAAATTGGGAATTCAAAGGGGGTATAGCTCAGTGGTAGAGCATCCGACTGCAGATCGGAATGTCCTCGGTTCAAACCCGGGTGCCCCCTGTGTGAGACATGGTAAAATTTCATGAGATTGTGGAATGTACTAAGTTTTTAGTAGCACAATCATTGTTGTAATAACATAATTTATGCAAGCATATTGATCGATTTAGTAAATGCATTCGTGGCGGTGAATTTTTCTCATCAGAGAGAGAGAACCTTTCAAAAAATATTTAAACGCCAAATTATTATCAATCGCGCCCTAATTTATTAAAAAGGCAAGGAGAGAGAGAGCCTGTGGGTAATCTGAATTAATAAGCATCTATCGCTATGTTGTGTAGTACGTGAGTGTAGTCAAATGCTAGGTTTAATTTAATTTTTAAATACATTGTTAAATTAAATTAATGTTGTGTCTCTTTAATCTTTCCGAGTTTTTCCTTGTTTACGGAAATTTTTGTTTGAACTGGCGGGGGCGGGAAGGCCGATAGGGAATATAAATTTACATTTGGCAACGGCGCTAATGGCTGCACGAAAATAGAACAACAGAACAACAAATTACAAAAATGGAATCGTCACGTCTCGTGTCATTGATAACCTTGCTGTTGTTTAGCAGGTGAATAAATTCAAAACTTAGAATAATAACAGTCTGGTTGTGTGGGCTTTAACTAAGAGTGACTAAAAGTAACTTGGTCGAAACTAGTAAAATTTTGCTGTAAGCCCCCAGTCAATGCATGATGCCATGCATTTACCATTTATTTTATGCAATGTAAGTTATTGTATTTCATTTTTTAAATCTTAGTACCTACAGATAGTTGTTCCCTGCGGCAGCCATCTTCATCAAGAACAACAAGTGCAATGCTTATGCTGGTTTCGAATTTCGATCTGCCATCAGCACCTGTGTCACCTTCATCGAAAGGGTATTCATTTTGTGATACCATTACTAATTTTATCTGTATGTATTTAATGATCTGTATTAATTGCTTAGGTGCAATGTGATACAGGAAAGTTTCAGGGTCTCTTGCATGCAAAAAAATGTCACTGTATACCTACGCTCACTTTCAACTTTTCCTCATTTGTGGTGTCCATGAATATTTTCCTTATGAATATTCACCCTTTTATTTTAAATGTAGATAATTTGAATCCCGCCTGATTGGAGAATGAACTATTGTTGGGCGATTCATCACTTCCCCTCTAGCGACTAGCTGCTGGACAGCAGCTCGTGTACTAATGTGGGTATATTCACGAGGACGCCCTTCCTCTTATCCCGCCTGCATCCAACTTGTCTGCGGATGCAGAACTTGGAGATTTCTGGTCATATTATCACACCCAGGCCTAAAGGTAGGAAAAATTATTGATATTTTCTCCCTTGAACACAAAATCGTGTCGTAAATGAAAACAAGGTGTTAGGTTCAACTTCCAAAACGGATAACTCTTTTAGTCTTTTACTGTATCAAGCCCGGAGGTTTTCTCTTTAAAAATTTCGTGGAATGAATCGATTTAATATCATAGTGAATTTCCCTTATCGTACATTTTTTAAGCCAATAAGTAATTGGGAACTTTCCTTTCATTTTTTTTTTCGGAGACTCTGTCCGGCGGCACTTTTTCTCCCGCCAAATTTTCAAATTTCAAAATCTCATTGGGCAGATTGTTGTAAGGCACTAAATCTTTTTGTTTCGTTTTCGTTGAAATTGATACTTTTGCAGTTGATAACGCCATCAATTTCACCCGGCCGATGCCCCTCATATGGTCATCAATTATATCTCGGCGATTAATCTTCATCTAATTGGCAATACTCCATTATCTTTTTAATCAGAAACTCTCAAACTCGTCTTTCGATGTTTTACTTTTCTCCTTGTGGAAATCCTGCTAATAATCTGAGGAACAGCCCGAGGCAATGCTTAGGCCTTCGTCTCTTGAATTGTAAATTTGTAACAGCGTTGTTATTCGATTCAGCGGAAACAGACATATGAGAACTCGTATTATATTCTGCACACTTTTATTGATAGTTCACAAATGAAAGTCATCGCCAGTAGGAAAGCAGTTGGACATCAACTGAATTTTCTCCGGTTACACAACGTCAGACAGAAATCTATTTCGTTGCATGAAATGTCTGCGCAGTCCCTCCTTGATTAACCAGAGCAGCTGTACAGCGTGTTGATTTTTTGTACATCCAACTGCATTATGAAGAGCCAGAAAATGGAAATAATTTTAGTAGAGCATTCGGATATGAATTCGACAAGTTTAGGTCAGATTTGCGAAAATCATATGAAAATGACGAGCCAAGACTTACCCTACTAAATCCATTTGGACTCCCCATGTCCTTTTTCCCATTTTTGGCTACCATTGTCGGAATGGACCCGTCAATGGCATAGGTGTAAGCCCCGTAATGCATCACAGAGTCTAAAGATGCGAAATAAAATCACGAATTTATTTATTCTGCCATGATAGGGTACGAGATGCAATTACTGATATCGTATCGTCCGATAGTGTTGACTGCGTCTCTCGGTCTAGGATTGAACCACTGCTGATTCTCTGTTCAAAGTTAAATGGTTCAAACCAAATGTTTGTATAAATATCAGACGAAGAGTTTACCTTTCTTGATGTTATTGTAATTCACGGTGATGTATCGACTTTGGTCGGGGCGCTGTTGTTCGTGGTCGAACCCGACGACGTGCATCAGTTCGTGAATGACAGTCGAGAAATGAACGCAATTGTTGTCGAGACTCAACTCCTGTGCGCTACCCGGCTGCCGATGCCCCGCCCAGCAGCTGCCAAATAGAATTGTTGATTTAAAAAAAAAATCCCACATGTTCAGGAGTCGGTTTCTTCGAACGTGATATTCTTACCCAGGATAA
Organism: Daphnia pulicaria; assembly: GCF_021234035.1. Classification (NCBI taxonomy): domain Eukaryota; kingdom Metazoa; phylum Arthropoda; class Branchiopoda; order Diplostraca; family Daphniidae; genus Daphnia; species Daphnia pulicaria. The sequence continues at coordinate 14,879,407 of NC_060916.1, forward strand.
CCAGACCACGATTGGGATTCTTTGCTCCTGATGATCTTGAGGTAATCACTTTGCGTTTTGCGGGGTGCAAAGCGGATGCAGGTTTTCTTGTGATAATCCGCCATGGCAGAAGCGATTGTCTTACGCTCCTGAGCCGCTAATTTCGAAACCGAAATCAAATTCACGTTTACAATAATTAAGAAAAAAGAAGCCAACTTTGCTGATCAATTAATTGTAGTTTCACTTACAGAAAGCGCTTGATATGACGTAGGGAATTTGTCCACCAGGCCAATTGACACCTGCTTTCTTATTAGCGTTTTTATTTCCCGTGTCGGGAAGGACATCGCCGCCCACTTGATGTTCCCATGGCCGATTGTCCATAGAAGCTGAGCATACAAAAAGATTATGGAATCTTTCAAAACTGAATAATCTTGAGTCTTGACTGAAATTTTTTTTTAAAGTTACCTCCTTTGTTTCCAATAGCTCCGCTATTAAATTCTTCTTCCGTCAATGGTTTTCCAGCTTTAAAAGTATCATCCTACATTTTTCAATAAGTAGTAGCACAGAAAATCTGAATAATTGTAATTCTTTGGCTGTTGCTGCACAGTAAACGTGCAAATGTCCATAATCATCCCAAAAACCTTACCCGATCTAATTGATTGTCGCTTTCTGTCGGGACGGGATTGGCTCTGGCGGAGGGGATCCAGCAACTGGACAACGTCAGGGAGATGGCCACGAACAAAATTGTTTTTTCAAACGCCATTCTGATTTAACTTAATCAAATCGTCTTAATTTACTAAAAGAACAAAATTCTTATTACAGCAAGTCGAATTGATAAAAATGTGAAGTTTCAGACTTACCGGGCAGGGAATTCACGACTTCAGATCACGAAGGGGTGAGCGTGATGGAAAACTATGTTTCATATCGCCTTTTTATACTACTATCCTGTCCCATCGCGATAAGTACGTATCACTTGCCAAAACAAACTCGCTCATCCCACACAATTTCGGTTCGCCAACGCACCTCCTATTTGCAATTACTTTATTGGCTTTATTGGAATCTGTCCCATCGGAAATGTTGAGATGTAGTATTGATTCGTGTGAAATGGATAATATCTGTCACAGTCTGTATCAATGCAGCTGTGAGTGTAACTGAGTACGTCCTTCATGTGAGGCCTTCAGTCGACAATTAAAAAAGCTTAAAATAACAAGTGCCGGGTCAATTGACGTCACAGCCAATCCGGAAATCATTTCGAGTGTTTACATTATCTGTGAGCGACAGGTGTAGAATTATTTTCCACTGGTTCCGCTCAGTTTAAACGCCAAATATAGAAACCGATTAATCTACATTTCTGTTTTTAAATGGCGTAAAAGTAGAATAATATAATTCTACGTCGTTTGGAGTTGTGTAATAACATCTCGAGGTCGTAGACATTACAAAGATAATTTAAATATTCAAACAAGAACATGCGTAAGCTGCTAAGCAAAGTATTTGGCAGATTCCCGTTGGTAAACCCTAAACCAAACATCGTTGAATTTCCAGAGAATTCGCTAATGAACTGGAAAGTAATTATGCTAACGGAAAGGCAAGTAAATCAAAATATATAGGAGTACACTAGTAGTAATGTTCTTTTACTGCATCGAGCCCCGAGAATTTCTATAACAATTTTGTAAAAGGAACCGTTTGTAATAAATTGTGAAAGTTTTCATCCATTTCTTTTGGCAGAAAATTTCTTTTCATTTTGCTTGGAGCACTTTTGTCTTTTTAGTCTGTGGCTTAGCGGCACTTTTCCTCAGGCTTCCAAATTTTCAAATGATACAAATCTAATAGGGTAGAGTATTTTGAGGCACTCAAAGATTCTTTTGTTTATTTTCGATGAAATTGATATTTTTATAGCTGACAGCGTCATCGGCCGATGGCCGTCATTTTCATGAATTAGATCTGGCAAAAAGTCGTGAACTAGGCTATTTGCTAATACTAAAACTGGCTTTTTCTTCGATTATTTTTCAATAGAAGCTCCTCTTTTGATATTGAATTACATTTCTTCTTGTTCGGCTTGTGCTTCGCCTGTGGAAATGTGTTGCGCCACTGACGACCTGTTGTCACTTTGCACTTGAGAATCAAGCCTTCAATCAATCTATTCGCCAAATATTTTGAATTGGTAACGACTACTTTTGCTGCCCCACACAAGAAAAATCGTTCTTCCCATTTGGGCCATAAAAGCCTGCTCCATGTAATGCTGAGGTCCATTAATGAGCAATCCACTTCAATGTAACACCTTGGTCATTTCATTTAGCGGAAAAACAGATACACGAGAGCTTCTATAGATCTTTTCTGGACACTTTTATTAACAGTAGAAAGGCTCAACATAAATGAAACTTTAGAAGCCATCACCAGTGGGAAGGAATTAGACAGCACATGTACAGAATTTTCTGTTTCGTTGTTGAAAACTCCAGCGCAGTCCCTCCTTGATTAACCAGAACAGCTGTACAGCGTGTTGAGTTTTTGTACGTCCGACTGCATAAGAAATAGCCAGAAAATGGAAAACAAATAATTGCAGAGCATTAGGCCACGAATTCGACAGGTTCAGGTCAGATTGGCGATGATTGATATGAAAATGACGAGCCAGGACCTACCGTACTAAATCCTTTTTCATTCCCCATGTTCTTTTTCCCATTTTTGGCTACCATCGTCGGGATGGCCCTGTTAACGGCAAAGGCATAAGCTTCATAATGCATCACCGAGTCTAAAGATGCGAAATAAAATCACGAATTTATTTAAACTGCCATGATGAGAGGGTACGAGATGCAATTACTGATATCGTATCGTCCGATAGTGTTGACTGCGTCTTTCGGTTTAGGCGTGAACCACTGGTGATTCTCTGTTCGAAGTTCAATTGATTAAAACAAAATGTTTGTATAAATAGCAGACGAAGAGTTTACCTGGCTTGATGTTTTTGTAGTTCACGGTGATGTAACGACTTTGGTCGGGGCGTTCTTGTTCGTGGTCGAATCCGATGGCGTGCATCAGCTCGTGAATGACAATAAAGAAATGAACGCAGTTGTTGTCGAGACTCAACTCCTGTGCGCCACCAATATGACCTTTCTGTGCCCAGCAACTGCAAAAATCGATTTCAATTAAAATTTCTCATCCACCCCTAGTAAGTTTTTCGAAACCAAGTAAAAATTCTTACCCAGGGTAACCAGCCGACCCAGTTTGGGATTCTTTGCTCCTGATGATCTTGAGGTAATCACTTTGCGTTTTGCGGGGTGCAAAGCGGATGCAGGTTTTCTTGTGAAAATCCGCCATGGCACTGGCGATTACCTTACGCTCCTGAGCCGCTAATTTCGAAACCGAAATCAAATTCACGTTTACAATAATAATAATAATAAAAAAGAACACTTTGCTGATCAATTAATTGTAGTTTCACTTACTGAAAGTGCTTGATATGACGTAGGGAATTTGTCTACCAGGCCATTTGACGTCTCCGTTCTTTTTATTTCCATTACTGGGTGGCACGTCACCGCCTTCTTGATTTTCCCATGGCCGGTTGTTCATAGAAGCTGAGCAGAAAAAAGATCGAATCTTTCAAAATTGCATCATCTCGACTGAAGATTTTAAAATTTTAATTACCTCCTTTGTTTCCAGTAGCTCCACTATTGAATTCTTCTTCCGTCAATGGTTTTCCAGCTTTGAAACTATCATCCTACATTACAGAACGTTGCGCAAATAATCAGAATAATTTACAATTTTTAACGCGTAAGCTACAACGTATGCAAAACTTTACCTGATCTAATTGATTTTCGTCTTCTGTCGGGACGGGATTGGCTCCGGCGGAGTGGATCCAGCAACTGGACAACGTCACGGAGATGGCCACGAACAAAAGTGTTTTTTCAAACGCCATTCTGATTTAACTTTATCAAATCCTCTTATTAAAACAATGATGTCGACTTGATCAAAATGTGAAGTTTCAGACTTACCGTAAAGAGAGAGAAGGAGACTTCAGCAGATCACGAAAGGGGAGAGCGCGATGGAAAACGATTTTTCGTATCGCCTTTTTATATTACCCTGTTCCATCCCGATAGATACGCATCACTTGTCAAAACAAACTCGCTCATCCCACACAATTTCGGTTCGCCAACGCACCTCCTATATTTGTAATTACTTTATTGGCTTTAGAATTATTCTGATCGGAAAAGTTGAGCTGTTGTATTGACTCAACTGAAATGACAACTGTTACCTGTAAATACAGCTGTCAGTACGACCTTCGTGTCAGTTGTTCAGCCGACAATTAGAAGCTTAAAATAACAAAACGCAGATTGACGTCACAACAAGTCTGGAATTCATTCTGAGTACATTAGTACCGGTACATTAGCTGTGGGCGTTGGCTGTCCGACAGATGTAGAGATATTTCCCAGTTGCCTAGCGCAATTTAATGTCAACACAAAGACCAAATTGATATGCATTTCCGTTTGCAAAGGCATAAACTACCAATGTAGGTGAATGAAAATAAATGTTTGTCATTCCAAGTTGTATTAATAACACCGAGAAGTCAGACATTAGAACAAAATCTTGGATAATCAAACAGGAACATGCGCAATTAAAGGGGAGGCTGCTAAGCAAACTATTGGGTTAAAGCTCCGAGATTTCACGACCGCCATTCCTATAAACAAAATATTACGTTGACGCAGTTCAGCTACAAGTAATGATGTTTGTGAGCCCCAATGGGCTAATAAAGAAATGAGTCGTGTGGGGAAAAAGGTATTACGGTTGTTGCTGCATTTCTAGCCCTTTGCGCTCGGCTTCGACGGCGTATTTGGAACCGGCCACCGTATCAAAGTTGCGTCTTCTTTCGGAAATGTGAGGCAAATCTCCTGTCGGTGTACCCTAAACCAAACATCGTAGAAACTCTAAGAGAATTCGCTAATTGAATGGAAAGTAGTAATGTTTTACCCAATTTAGTAGAGATCCACTATCATCCACCAATACGAATGTGGTGTAGTTCCTTGGAGTCCTAAAATGAAATGTACTGTAAAGAAATCATTCCTGTTAGAGTAACTTTAGTTCACCTACCACACAAGTTTGAAAGCAATCCTTGACTTGAATTGAATGTGGGCCACATCTTGAGGGGGTTCCTTGTTGCATCCTATCATGCAAGTACTCCAAGAGCCACCGGGTCCTAGTTCTTCGATGGACGCAATACGAATTCCTTCTCCCAAACGATTGTTGTACGCTATACCATCAACTCTGCCTTCGTTGTTGTTATCAGCTTCATCTCCACGCATTGTTGTCAGGTCACACTGTTTAAAAAAAATAATCAAATGTTAATTTACCAATTCAACAAAGTTCGAAACAGTTATGGCTGTACATGATTGAAATCGTTGAAGGAATGTCCTGTGTAGCCCTTGCCAGGTCTCACATTGGGAAGATCTCTGAGTCCACCTGCCCAGATGATGGAGCGTCTAACTGTTTCCCAGTCCTGACTCAACTGCTCAGGTGTCAGTGATTTCACCCTTGACTGCACGTTGTTTAGTCGAGTGACAGCTGTACCAGGGTAGGATGAATCAATCAGATCGTTGTTGGCTTGCCGGACAGACTCCATTTTCCTTTCTCCTTCTCCAGCAGCACTCATACAAGCACTGGCAGAGTGTGATATAAAGGCACCTGTCAACAAAAGACTCAAGCCTATAGATGGAACCTTAAGAGAACTTGTTTTCCAGAGCCTGTGCATTTCTAAATGTAATTATTCTCACAGAAATAATGTATCTCAGTGCACGAAACGAGGCTGACTAGGTGGGATTTAGCAACACTTTTCAACTAGATATTTTATGTAACTTGATGTTTACGTAACATGGGCCGATCCTCAGCAAATGACTGTTTCAAAGTCAAGAAAACACAGTGCAGACAAAAGTTCTTAAATAAAAACAAAAACAGCTTCGCCATCTTGCGAGCATTATAGATACTTGAGGCGTCAAGTCACAATCAGCTGATTTTCAAATTTCTCGCATAGCAAAAGTTAAACAGACGCGCCGTGTCCTTATCCTTTTATTCATTGGCGAACAATAGCTCGTGACTAAATCGTGTCACGAATTCGAATAAACCAAACGAAAAGGAAGTGTCAAATCATCACGTGAGATGATGTGGTATCAAAACAGTAACACACTGACATTCTTCTAGATGGTTTTTTTCCAAGCATTTTCCCTTCCGCACCTAAATAAGGGTGTCCATCTCGAATAAATCATCAGAAATAATCAAACAGGAAACATTTTTATTAATAAAGTTATCAACCTTTGGCTAAAAAACAAAACAAACACGTGGTACATCACGAATATAAAAATAGCTCTAGGAATGTCATCGATAGCACCTTATAATATTATGAAGAAACGTGTAACATGTAATCGAATTGCACTGGAGTCAATCCGCTGTGAAAATCAGTCTATGCTTGATCAAAAAGTGGCAAATACTTCATCGTTTTCTATTTCTTCTGTCGTAGGCAGGATATTATGGCCGACCAATCCGCATTGGCCATTACTGATGGTCACGAGCTGCGTGCTGACTTCCGGAACAGCTTCTTCGTCCTCTTCTTCCGGAATCTTTTTTACTTTTGGGACGTTGTTGCTGAAAAGCTGCTCCATGTCTTCCAGGGTTTTGCCTTTGGTCTCCGGCAGAAGAAAATAGACAAAAACGATGCACGTCAAAGTGCAGCCAGTGAAGACGAAGAAGGTCACATCTTTGCCCAATCCGGTCAACATGTCGGGGAAGAATCGGACGACAATCAAAGTGACGATCAAGTTGAACGAAGAAGAAATGGTGCCCAGAAACGTCCGGTATCTGGTGGGAAACAATTCACCCATGACGATGAAGGGGACATTACTCAATCCGCACGAATAAGCCGCCATGAAGACCATCAGAGATACCAGCGGTAGCCAGCCCAGATGCAGAGTGGCATCCGCTTCGCCCCAGATCCGCTGGAAGTAGAAAAATACTCCCATGGCCGCCAGAGAAATGGAAGTGACGGCAGCCGACCCCAATAATAGAACCCTTCGACCGAATCGATCCACCAGGAATCCCGAACCGATGCAACATAGCAAATGAATAGCTCCGACTATAATGGTGGCGTAACGACTGTCGATGCTGCTTCCGGCCCACTGGAAAATGCTGACGGTCCAGAAGACGACGGCGTTGATGCCCGTGGCCTGTTGGAAGAACATGAGACCCAACGTGATGCCGAACGGTTTCAGGATCGGCCCTTTCATCAGATCTTTAAAACGAATAGGCCCGTTGATGCTGGCCGATTTCTCGTGATGGTCTTTCATCCTCGACATTTCCGCGTCAACGTTAGTATTCCTATGACGTCATCATATTCATTAAGATTTTTCTCAATATGGAATTTTTTAGATTATTTTACTTTCCGCGGAGTTCCTGGAGTGCCTTGCGTCCGTCATCTTCATGACCGTGAGTGAGGAGCCAAATTGGTGTTTCGGGCATTGCGCACGTCCACAGGAGGAAAATGCAAGGCAGGACGGTGAAGATAAAAGCCAGCACGTGCCATTCGACAAAAGCGCCGATGATGTACGCCACCCAAATTCCCAGAGCCAACGACGAAGCTGTTATCGATCCCAATCGTCCTCTGATACTGGGAGACGAACATTCACTCACCTTGTTTATAAACCAAATAATAGATGGGTGTTAATTCATTCACTTAGTTTGAAGGCAATTGGAGATGCTATTACGTAAATTTGACAAGCCGGAGTGGTGCACCCAACTCCCAATCCCTGCAGCAATCGGCCAACATAGAGCATGGCTTTGTGCTTGCCGAAATAGGTGAGTCCCAGGATGAGAGAGCCCAATATGTAGAAAAAGTAATGTCCGATTAATGCTTTCTTCCGGCCTAGGTATTGCATCGGTATGCTGATAATCAGAGCTCCAAAGAAGGAAGAACACATGGGCATTGCAGCTATCCGGTGTTAAAAAAACAATTATTACTATTAATGATTGAAGAATATCGCGTATATAAGTAGAAGCTTGAACTTACAAATCCATTTGAAATCATCTTGGGTCATTTCAAAGTCCAGCGTTCTGTTGAGTGAGGGAAGACCGGGAGAGCCCCATCCTCTGACTGTGCCCATGCAAAAGTAACCCCACGATCCGACGACTGCCGCCATCAACTGTAAATTCAACACAAAGTTTTACTTAGGAGTAATTATAATTTGTAAATTTGTGTAATAGTTGGAAGAATAATTTTTTTTTCTACCTGTGGTAGGACTTTGTGGGGATTCTTCATTATTTGCTGCTTCACCATTTTGGTTTTTTCAGTCACTGCACAAGAAATAAGATTCCACTGTTATCCCAAAAAAAACTTGCGGATTCCTTGTTGTGTGACTGATCTAGTAGAGTTGTCAAACTCTTCTGACATATGAGCGAGTCAAGAACGGAAGGAGTGGAATGGACTCACGATGGATCACGCGAACTTTTAATTTTGTTTACAGAACGACTGCGCGTCTTTATCACACATTTTTGCATTTTTAATGTGTTTGTCCCAGATTAAAAACTAGTATGTAATAGCGCCGTGAAGTAAACATCAAGACTAATATAGGCTAGACTGTTTTCGACAGGAATCAGTGAAGCGAAGAATACTGATGTGTTCAGTGGACTGTATAACCTTTCGAATATTGCTCACATGACTGTATAAATATTCAATTCATAAAAAATGCTGGGCATCTTCATCACATTCATATCCGCCTTAAGGATATGTGTTTTCTGCTATTCTGAATGACATAAAATTAATTTCTGAATTCAAAAATTATACGATAAAAGGTTATTATGGTTTAATTTCAAATGCCTCAACTTTAGCCGCTCTTCAGCTGATCCAATCGAGTAAAACAATTGAGTGGAGCCGAATTGATTAAAGTTTTTCGTTTGTCGTTTCATCGTGAAATTGCAAAGAGTATTTTTATTGTAATAAGGCATTATTTGTCTAAAGATAATTTCTTTTTAAACTTTTGTAATCAGTAAACTAATTCTATATTTCTATATTTCAATTTTCAAAAACATTTCCGTTTCCTATTTTATTTTCTATTACTTCTAAAATATTGCAACACTGTTTCTTTTTTACTTACTTCGTCGTCTGCTATTGAAGGTAAAAAGTAAACAAGTTATTGCCGCGAAACTCTCACATTGTCATTTGCTTTGCCAGCTAAATTTCAGAACTAAAACAGCCATTTTAAAAACTTTTCTATTGAAAATTTATTAAATTTAGTTGTTAAAATGCCTCATGCGTTGAGTGTTAATAAGTTGTCTGAGATGTGTGTAGACTTTATTAAAGACAACATGGGCGAATTTTGTAAAATGTCGGCATTGAGGCGTCCGACCGGCGTGGACGCTTTCAATTCAGAAAACAGTCAAAGTCCGTTTGATTCACTGCGTAAGTTTGAAAGATAAATCAAATGAATAATTAGTATACATAACTAATTATTTTTTCCTCACTTTGTATGTAATGCCATCATCAGCTTCAGTAATTTTAGAAGGAATTATAAGGCATCTAACACAGAATAACCAGCTAAAGGAACAGTACTTGGAGTTGCTTATAACTCCACACCTTCGTACATTAGATTTCTCCATGTGTGATAAAAATTCTATTTCTGGTCTTCTGCGTCTTGCCTCAAGGAAGTGCCCAGTAAGTATTTTGGAAATATTTCTGTTAAATCTAGCGTTTAAATTTTATTTTATTTTTTAATTTTCAATGTAGCACCTGAGATCTTTATGGCTAGGACGTCTTGGTTACTTCCTAGGCTGCTTGAATTTTATTCCAAAGTTTATGCATCTGCAAGTGTTGGACATTTCAGGTTCGGCAACAGCAGATAGTCTGTTACATCTTCTTGGAACCTACTGTGCAGACTTAAGGTAGTAAACAATATTTCTCACCACTTAAAATGCAAATTAATTTGTTTTGAATCTTTACAGGGAATTGCACATAGATGATAGTTTAGTATCAGATGCTGGCATTCATGGCTTATGCGTAATTGGAAAATGTAAATCTATCCAGATACTGAACCTAAATGAAACCAATGTGACATGTATTGGAACCACGATGGCCCTTAAAAACCTGCCTGTTCTCAAGGAACTGCGACACGATTCCATTGTTGAAACCTTGGCCTATTTACACCAATCGGCGTTGAGAGAAGATGTACCCACCGACACCAAATATTCATTATCGGCGCTCAGCATCCGGTTCTCTTCACCGTATGTGAAGGGAAACCTTTCAGAAGTAGTCTCCCTGTGTCCATCGCTCAGTAAAGTGGAAATCAAGACGCCAGATAGTTTTCGCAACAGGGATCTACTAGATTTATTGCCAATGGAGAAGCTCTGCGACCTCACCATCTCTGGAACTCGAACAAGCCAGGTTTCATTCGACGTAGGTGTGGCTCCACTACTCCGGAAAAGTTCCATTGGAAATTCGCTCAAGTCGCTGTCTCTTTGTAATTTTTCTAAAGTCAACGTTCGCATCATCACCGAGCATTGCCCCAATTTGCGATTTCTCAGTCTCGACAAGAATGAGAGGCTTATGGAATTATATAACGCAGACGAGCGTCTAGCGTACCAGAGAAATAACCAACTGGCCGCTCCTCAAAAACTAAAGAAACTCGAAACTTTGAAAATTTGCAGCTGCAATTGTGCTTCAAATCTTTTGTTGCTCTTATCGTCCCCTTCACTTGTATCCGTTACACTCGAAAATTGTTATGCCTTAACCGACGACGTTCTACAAAAGGCCGCCGATCTCGACACATTCCAGAATCTCGAGCATTTCGAAGTTATTTCGAATCACAGAATTAGTTTTCGAGGTATCGATGCTCTGATGCGTGAAAACAATCCCCTCAAAGTTATCAAGTTGAAGGATTGCAGCAATGTGACGGACACAAATTTGGAAGATTGGAAAAAGCTCATCCGTGATGAAAATTGGCAACTATCGATAACCAAACATGGGCGATTTTAAATTCAACTTGCTCACTATTTTTGTGTCGATTATCTTAAATTATTAATCTGGATTTTGTCCCCTCTTTACTATTTTCAATATGTATTCAACCCTTTTATTCGAAGATGGTTCAAGTGTTCAACATTGAAAAACAGCCCTATATTACATTCCTACTTTTTTTTTTAAATTTTTTTGTGTGTAATATAACTAAATTTCTACTATCGGCTTTTGAAGTGCTGTTAGACTTTCAGGAATAATTGCTATAATAAAAATAAGTTCACTCGATGCGTAACACTTAACATCCACTTGAACACGGAAGTTGTAAAATCTTATAAAAGTAAAAGGACGGTTCTGATATTTGTTATTTTCCGCTCTTTAACGCTTGTTGACTTACCCAACTCTTGTGACATCTCGTGATCGAAGCCTTTCGCACCCATTTCAGTCACTAACTTTGCGGCACACTGACGCGCTTTGAAAAATAATCTGCACCCAACACCCCGGAGTTCATCGACCGCAACCGAACGAACGAAACCAAATGTACCCTGAGGGTCTTCAAAGTAGGTAGAGGATTCCCAAACTGATTGTATGGATAGTCTTTTATTTTTATTTTCGTTGCTGTGGCTGCGCGAATGTAGGGCAGTCGTACAGAAGAGTCAAACTCACGCTTTTGATTCAGACTGCATTCAGTCTCAACACAATCTGTCCACTTAACTTTTCCCTGTTCAAATTTCGTATCATTGTTATTCCATTGACGACATATTGAATAGGACCGTTCTGTTCCATTTCTGCCGTTCAAGAATATTGAACTATTAAGACACATTTATATATTGTAAAAGAATGAATCTGTAAAAAAGGAGCTGACACGTTGATGGGAATAAAAACCCCACACTGAAAACGGAAAATTCAAAAATTCGAAAAAAAAAATCAGCGAGTGTCTTTACCTACCGCTAGATGACACTTACATCAATTTGTTTGGTTCATGCAGGAAAGAACGAGCTTGTAACAAGCTTCGTCAAAAAATGAAAACAACTTCAGCCTGAGATTATCAAACAAGTTTTTGTATTACAAATAACGCTAATTAGTTAAAGAACATCGCTCATTTTTGTAATTGTCGAAATCCATTATCCCCATGGGCGCCATCGGCCCATGGTTTCCCTGGGTTCTGCTTTTGCTTTACTAGCTGCTTCTCTTTAGCACGGGCTCGGTCTCTTGGTCTATATGTTTTGGGGTCGAACACGTTGCTGGTTGCACCAGCTCAAGATTCGCCATACGACTAGTTGACCTAGTAGAGACTTTTGGAATTCTAGAAAATTTCTTTGCCTAGTCATTAGATTAGATGTAGACCTTATTTTCAGAACAAATTGCTCAACACTTCCTGTCACTAAAATCCTCAGCTTCATGACCTTCATCTTCATTCTTCCATCATACTCTCACATCTTTAACAAAAATTTCCAACTTGTTTGCCCATAAGATGATGCATTGGAATATGACAATTTAGGTAGGCAAAACTTTCGAATTTTTTACTAACTCATCATTCATTGCTGAAATCATATGATCACAAAAATTCACCCCCATTTGTTTTTAACAGGTTCATTCTTAGCTATAAGATATTGGCACCTTCAAACTACACAGCTGATTGAGTATCATGAAATTGTATGTGCTACCATTTCCTGCATATATCTCTCATTTCACTTATACAAGAAATGAGGTGTAGGACACCGGACACCAACATATTTGGGTAAAGTTGTGCTTCTATGTTATTGCTTAAACATGTAATTGAATTTGTATCCATAACTATTTTCCGTAGAAAAGCTACGACTACTTCAACAGCTTTAAATGTATGTCCGACATTAAGGCCACGACGTTCAGGCTTGAAAGCGTCACTCAGGCGTTTTTTAAGGGCCTGAAGGACTTAACAAATTTGTCACTTGGTGGCCATTTAGGCACAGCCTGGGGTTGTACAAGTTGTGGTGGTGGTTTTGCAGGTTGGACAAGGTGGTGCTGGTGGAGCGACGGGTGTGCAGGTTGGACTTGTGCAAGGTGCTGGGGCTCGTGGAACGACAGGTCTGCAGGTTGGACCTGTGCAAGGTACAGGTCTTCTTGGAGCGACGGGTGTGCAGGTTGGACCTGTGCAAGGTACAGGTCTTCTGGCGGCGCCTTGATTTCTACAGGATGCATCGATACAGCCAGTTGCTGGATCTTCAGATTCAAATTCAATTTCTTCTACAGATACACTGACTCTCTCTTCCACTTGTTCGGCTTCCCGGGAAGTCTCAATCTCTAGGTCTCGTTCCTCATTTCCTGGACATCCTCCGTTTTGACATACTACGGGTTGGCATCCTCCGGTCGGACATCCTGTGGGTTGGCATCCTCCAGTTGAACATCCTACGCTTTCGTTGCTGTCGTAACTTGATGGCATCGGCATGGCGTTGACGACCACTAGACTTATGCAGCACGACACGAGCAATAGCTGCGACAGGTAAACAAATTCATTGAATAAATCCACTTGAAATATAGGCACTATTATTCTACAGACGGCAGACACATTAAAAAGATAACAATTTTATGCTTACCTGGCACAGCACACTTGTTCTCGCCATTTTGATTCTTAGTTGGGGGTTGTGGGTTTTGTGTTGGTTATGTTGGATTTTACTTGCTTATTTATACTGTAATGGGCGTCAATATTGTTTGCCTAATGAGGGGACTAAGACCTTGCACATCTCCTTAATGGAGATTTAGGACCCCACCTCTTCATCATCAACGTCTTTGATTTAATTAGGGATTTCCCCTGATGCGATATCATACATGTTTACTGGGGTGCAAGTGGCCATGAATCAAGGGTGTAACGGTTACACCCATCTCATGTAATTCAACCTTCGGATTTGATTGATGTTGCTAACTGAACTCAATTTGGCGATGAGCAAAGAAAGATTGCATGAGGTGAGGAGGTCTAATTCAAGCATCGATTTTGAAATTCTATCTTGCATGAGCTAGTAAACTTTAAAGTTAAGTTCTTTCAAATTAAATTTGCTTCAGATCGGCAATGATCATTTGTAACGAACTTGTTATTTTGTCCACTAATAGACTGGCCCACTGGCCATAAAGTAGGACGAGACGCTCAAGGCACTTAGGTACATACTCTTGAAAGTAAAAACCTACCGCGCAGCTTCTTATTTTTGTCAGCACTGCTGTCAAACATCTTGAGCACCGCTTCCGGCTCTGCTACTGTATTTTCTTGCTTAGGTTTTTCGATATAGTAAAAATAAGACATGGGGCTCAATACGTAATAAATATAGATGATATAGATGTTAAGTGATAAACAAAATCATTCAGCACACCTGCCACTTTTATACTGGTTAACTTGTGACATTCTTATATTACTCTATAACAATTGATCAAACTGCTTTATTTATTATCCTTTTGTAATTGCTTTTTATTTGATTTGATAGGTTAATTCCTCCCTTGATTGGAGCATCGAGTGATATTGAGGGGAATTTTTCTTATCAAGGCGCTTCAAGGTACGACATCTTCTTTTACCTTCCATTCTTCCTTTCACTTTTTGTCCACCGTCCTTGTTTGTATTTATGTGAACGTGAATATCTTCACGAGGGCGTCACCTATTGAGTGCATTTATCGCCTGAGTAATCACGCTACCGACGTCAATTGGGAAGTAAACAAACGAAGTATTGAACGTATTTGGCTGTTTGCGGCTCGGTTACGATTTATTTTTTAGTAGGGCTGGTACAGTACTACTCCGTAGCTAGAAGCCTAGAATGGCGAGCCTCTGAAACCTCAAATTGTTTTTTTATTGTTGTCGTCAGCGGCTATTTCCTTATTTCGCAGTCAGACGTTATGTCCACCATTTTAATTCTTTTATTGTTGTAAAGTAAAGTTGAATGCACACTCTTTGCTCACATCACTTTTTAATCTTTCAGTATTTATAAGGCAGGCGTTGTGGATCGTGATTTTGGCCTTTTGCACTTTATCTTGAGCACCGTGCGGCATCATTAATTCATGTTTTTGTTGAAACCAGGTTGAAATTTGAAAATTGGTTTGAGAATTAAACAGCGATCAGATTTTGTGGTAATCCAGCAAAAACTTTGGCCGACTCCCTGGGTAAAGATTTTGCGTACCCACTGTAGTTGCTTTTGACTTCCTGCTTGGCTCTGCCTCAATGAGGATTGGGGATGAGCCGATGAGGTAAGACCGTTTTCAATCTGCTTCTACTTCTTGATAATTTATTTTCTCACTCTATCACATATTTTCTTATGTTTTTTTTTTTTTTTAAATTTGTGATTGCTAAGTATAAAGTTTTATAATGAATTATTTTCGATCGTAATTTGAAATTAAACCTGCTGATGAAACCTCCGCTAGTCGCCAGTCGCCACCGGAGGGCCACTCTTCGCCAATAATCGTTCCATATCCGCTTTTCCACAAATTACGTTTGTATTTCAAGACGCTCAAATGTGGGAGGCAGTTAGTTATCTCTGGGAGAGGTCGTAAGTCAAACGTCAGAAGAAATTTCTGATTTTCTTTCACGAATTTTTTTGTTTAAGGTAACCAAATATGTATTTGTTACTCTGTGGTAACATAAATAATATATTTAATATTGTCTAAAGTTTCGACAATTGAAATTTTACCTTTCACTCTTTCAGCATGTTGTTCTGCATTTCTAGCATGCTTCTAGCTTGGGACACAGCTTGGGATCCAAATTAATACATTTCCATGAAAGTCTTCACAACAGAGGTAATTAATTGTTGTCCCTTTAGTTAGCTCTCAAAATTTGTATTAGATTAGACAACTTACTTAGTACAAGTTTTGTGTGACCTGCCTGCGCTTCTGACGATAAGGATGAAATGGTCGAATTCAAGCTGTTTCTTCTAAAACTGAGGAAATTCTATTTGCAATTTAGTTATTTTGAAAGAATTTTCATTGTCACAAATTTTGGGTTCAGTATGGTGCATGCATTTAAACACATTTCCCCCTCTGCACTTGTTTCAGATGGTTTTCATTAATGTCATTTGTAAGATGGGAAGTTTTGAAACACTGAATTGATTTAGTCATTTTTATTAACTTAATTGTTCATATTGTTTCTTAAACAAAACCAGTAAATAGTTTTTTCTCCTCCAAACTTTAAGCTTCACTACACACATGACATCTAGTATTTCTTGAGTTTTACATTACATTGTGAGTAATGGTGAATGTACTTCACAGAAAATGAAAATTTCTTGTATTTAATGTTAATGTGATATTATAAATTTATTCATCTTCATATATTGCCGTTACGACGAATTGATTCTCTAAGATGTTGAAGGACTTGGAAGCCCTCGTCAGAACAAGTTCTTTGTCGCTCTCTTCTTTTTTGGACAGTGAGAGTTTGCTAAGATAATATACTCACAATCTTTTTTTTTAAAGAAAATTAAACATATTTTAACTAATGTTTGTATATTCCTTGTCAGATCCTACTTTTGCTGCCATCTGTTCTGTGGACAAGAAATTGCTGCCACTCAAGGGGTTGTTGTGAACATCACTTGGGTTGTAATTTAAGATGATCCATGATTGATTAGAGTATTGTTTTTGCTATAATTTTTGAAAATTATTGGCACTGACATAAACCCTGTTTCTTTCAGGTTTGTCCCTCACTGATTTTAAATCAGGTTAACCCCTCGGCACTGTGCCATATCCATTGGGGGAAAATGAAAATAAAAATAGTTGGATTTACCTGGAGTCTGTGGCGCCGGTGTTATCCTGGAGTCTATGTTGCCGGTGTGCGGTGTTATCCTGGAAAACTTTGATTGTTCTGTTAAATTATTTTTATGTTTGTTTGTTATAAGTGTATTCTCCTTGTCAGATCAAATATTTTGCTACCTTCTGTTTTGTGGCCCTGCTACTCCAAACTGGCCTCATACTCTCTCTTCTTCCTTGTCCAGGTAATCTCCCTGGGCATAGTCTATCGAGGTAGAGTTTCCCCGTGTCTTGATTGGTTGGATTTTGCAAGGGTAAAGTTGGTAAAGTATATCAAAATGTATATAAACAACTATACAGGGTTTGGTGATATAGATAATATTGAAGGTCAAAAATAACAAGTTATTATAATTATAACTCATTTGTCATCAATATTAAGTTGTGAATTTTCGAAATATGCACCTTAATTGTTAATCTCATGTTTACAGCTATTAGCAATTATTAAATTAAACAAACAAAAAGCCCATATTTTACTTTGTGGCCCCATTTCCCATTTGATCTAGCAGTTTAATGTAGTATCAGGTTGTCACAATCTTAAACTGCATAGATGAGAATGACAGAAAAAAATAACTGCACATATGTGGTTTAACCAACAACACTTAATGTGACACCAAGTACAGCAGCTTTCAGCACACCTATCACCATCTCCTCATTGGGCGCAGCATCTCCATATAACATCAAATGACCATCGACACCTACAGGGAAAGACGGGTTTAGCTTTATAGGACAAGAATAGATAGTTCACAGGTAAACCACATGTCCAAAGTAGAAGAAGAAAGTAGTCGTGTCTTACTGTCCAATGAATGTTAAACTTTGCTGTTATTCTTCTCTGCATAAGGTGATACCTAGAGGTATAACAGTAGACAGCCATATTTTGTCAACAAGGGAATTCTTTCTTTCAGCCCAAGTAGGCCTATTCAGAAGAAAGAGTGATGAATGTGGGATATTGTTTTTCCTCCCCAAATATTTTCTTCCCATTTTTTTTCAGATCCAGAATCATCAATCAACTACTTTTGCACCAAAAAAAAGGTCTCTTCCTTCTGACGCTAGACGGCCTAGCCTTTGCTCATTTTCCGTCAAACGCATAAGTTTAGTTACGTTTACTTTGCACATCTCTGAAGAAATTCCTCGCTGCTACTACAAGGAACTTTTGGGTGATAGTCGTCAGTTTCTGTTACAGCAACAAAGCTCACTTGTTAGATTTTTCATAATGTGTTTTTTTTTTCTACTTCCGGTTTTCTCTTTTCAGGCAGTAGTTCAGTAAATATTCATTCAACGCACAAAATAATCACATATTCGTGATCCTCGTCGAATTTGTGGTAAAGTTCATGTTTTTGTTTGTACGTACGCGTACTTCCGGTTTTGAGAATTTTCCTGAACAATAGTTCAGGAAAATTCTCGATTTTGGCCAAAAATTGGATTTCGTTTAAATTACATCTTATCGACCCCAAATTTCACGGAGATCACGAAAATTGTGTTTATTTCGACGGTAGCTCAATGGATAAGGCGCTATCGCTTACTTCCGGTACACTTCCGGAAAATTTGCACAAAACTAGCATGTGAGCTTTGTTCCCTGTAATGCTCTCAAGACTTCAAGCTAGATTTAATCAAATTAAAGTACGCTGTTCTAGCTCAAGTTGTGTCACAAAACTAACTACGTTTTTGGGACTTTTCCGAGTTTCATAGGTGCCCAATAGATGGCAAGAGTCCTCGTTTTTCATGTAATGGCGGATTGTTGTGTTGTTAAAAGTTCCTATTTTTCCACGAAATTACTGATTAATTCATAAGTAAATTCAAGTTTATTTCTGTGTAACTTGTTTGATTTATCATCCTGTGTGTGTGTTTGATGCTTTGATCACATTTGAAATGAAACAAGAGGAAGGAACGCGAAAGGAAGCATCACCCTTCAAGTAGCGATCAACAACCCTTTCATAATCGACTTTCTGCTGATTGCATGATTTGCATCATCCAGTTAATACAGGTAAAAACCAATGATAGCCTCTTTTTTAAAAACCTCTTCTCATATTTAGTCAATATTCCTCATAATTAGCTGGATTTTCTATTGATCTTGGTAGATCACTAACTCCAGTGTGACTTGTATTGTTTTTTTCCGAGCATGTTTTTCTACAAATGTTGCATTGACAGACAAGTATTGTTTATCTTTCAGAAATTTTAAACTTCTATATTATATGTCATGAATTGTATTTTTGTCTTAGAGAAGGCTATGGGAAACATGAGCAAGCCCATGGGTAATCTTCAGGTTTATTGCAGCAACTTCGGAGAAGTCACAGGAAAAGATTCAGGGCACATACCAACATGTGTTGCATTGTTCTGATTGATTTACTCAAGTAGCAGGTAGCCATTTTCTTCAGCTTATTGCAATCAATGTTGGAATATTTATTGACATTTTTCCTTTAGATTTAACAACATGATTAACATGCCAAAGTTAGTTGGAATTCTAAAGACACTGATAACTACTGCTGCTGCCGCCTTACAGCCAAAGATAGAAAAATTACTCTCCTTCTTCCTCCTTCTTCAGACAATTGTAAGTTTTACTTTTTGTCATAACCCCCATACTTTCTGTCAATATATTAGATTTCATGTTGAAAAGTTAGCGAAATTCTAAAATAATAACTAACTAAATCATTTGAATGTTCTGTCACATCTTTCTTCACATAGGGACGAAATCTGTTGGAGTAGTCTACATCCTCACTTGACTCTTTCATCTTCTGGATAGCTTGGGAAACCTGATTAGTGTTATCAAGGTAACTTCATTTGTCATGTCAGTGAATGCAAGTGTTGTTATTAGTTTTGTTTTCTCCTTGATTTAGCCATTTTGATAATGACCGAAAGGATGCGGCCTACAGACTGTGAACATCAGACGGGATCAGACTTCAGCATCTCTACGAGCTACGACATAAACGTGCAGTGACATCCTACAAGTTCTACGCGGATCATCTATTGTTATTGTTGGTATGAGTGTTTTGTTAGTTAATCCGTTGGCTGCCACGCCTTTGTTTCCCCCATGTTAGCTCCTTAGCACGGGCCGCACTGTTTGGTCTCTTGGTCTTATGTGCCTTGGGATCGAACAGCTGCACCTGCCCCAGATTCGCCGAAAGGCCCTGTTAGGCAATGCACCATAGGGACTTCCCCCCTTGTCGATACGGTGAAGATTCTAGAGGTTGTGCATTCCATCTTCTCCTGTCACCGTGTCAGCCCGGACTTGTCAGCAATGGCAAGTCCCACCTTGGTCATAGATCCTTCAGACGTGGCGCGTAGAGAAGTAGAGAGCAACCTACGGGTTGTATGGCGTGGCAGCCAACGGGTTAACTTAAGTGTATGTGTGTATGTCATGTATGTATGTGTTGTAAAAAAAAGTGGTGGAATTGTGGGTGGAGGTGGGACAAATAAAGCACAATTCTATGTATTATTTTATAAAGTTCATTTATTTAACAACAAAACTATCGTAGGGCTCAAATGGCTAGTTATCACTGAATAACTTATGTTACACACAAGATAATTTAACACTACCCAGTTGAATTAAAGCTCGTAGTATCAACACAATAATGTACTTTCATCAATTTTGTTTTCATTATGTAGATTTACTACTCTGCGCTATTCTGTCCATGCACTTCTCCCTTTATCCCAGGATGGATTTCCTTGTCCTTTCTACTTCACTCACATATCCAGTAAACAAAACATATTCTACAAAATGACACCAGAAGAATAAAAACAATGTCTCAAAGCAGTCTTGTATGGTCTCAGCGTCTCACCATTCCTGCTCCATCGTTTCAGTCAAGAACCTAAATAAGAAAAAAGAAAAAAAATTATTACAAACAGACTTAATCAACCACACAATAAAAAAGCCACCTATTATGATTTACTATTAATGAGAATTACCAGGTTCTTAATACTTAAATGGGAAATGTGCTTCACATTCTTCATTCAAACTAGTTTACCCGTTTTAGCAAATAAAACAAAACATGTTGATAAAGTTGTCACAATAGGCTGGAGAAAATGGCGAGGATAGATGTAAAAATGTTGGCAACGACCACTGTGATTTACGATACTGGAAAATACTGAATTCTAACAATCGGGATTTAAAACTGAAGGGCGTCTCTGAAGCAGGCAGGAAAAGGATTTCGTAAGTCGTCAAAAATGTTCTACTACTTATCGCTGTCAGCATAGCAATGTGTTAACACACGTTCCATCGATGTCTTCTCTGGTACTTCATAGCTGCATGGACGAGATCTCAATTCGGATTAAAATGTTGGTCCCATGATACGACTTTCACGAACGTGACTACTGGTAACACAAGCAAAGATATTTTTACGAGATTGGCATCTCCTTCGATCTACTGACCAAAAAATTAACTGATCCTAAACAAGGACCAACATCATTACGAGTTGCTTTCCTCCTTCATAATCATAAGAATTCTAACTTGAAAAGACAACTTTCGCTGACGCAACGGGTGAGTCCTGCCCTAATGGCTTCTTTAATTGACGATGACCGCCGCACTTTTGAAAACTGCATGCAACAGGAGCTTGTTGAAGGCAGTACTGAGATCAGCAAGGCACGTTTGTGCAGTATTTCCTTCTAAAGCAACTCGGATCGTTTTTTCAAGACACCCTGACTGATGACATTACCTTAAGCTCGTCGAGCAGACTTCATTGCACGTCTCTTTTTGTCCTCCAATCTCAGGAAAGTCAACAGCTGCATTGTTAGGCTGTTAACGGGCATTCCATTGTTGATAATTTTGGAGGACAACGACGTGCCAGGTGGTTCAATATTCCGAGCAGTGTAGATGAAAATGTCCTCCGTTCAATAAATTGTGGGGGGCTTGCAGAACAAAGTCAGGAGTAACAGTACCCGATTCACCTGCTTGTCAGCGCCAGCAATTGTAATTACAGCAAGTGTCGTAACAACGACAGCAGAAGCCGTAACAGTTTCCCTAACAATGAAAAAATAAATAAATGGAAAGTTAAAACAAATTCAGTAAAATTCTTTCTCCTTACATAAAAGTCGGAGTGACGGCGGGGGAAGCAACCTCCACCGTGGAAGATGTAGCAGTTGTGGCGTTGTGCCATCCATTGAGGTCCAGGTCTTCTGGCCGGTTGGCAAAAGGAAGCATCTACGCCGTTATATGTTTTGAATGTCAGCTAGTTGAGGGTAAGAGAATCACTTGCGGAATCTGTACACTATATTATGACCTTCTGTTGTCAAAATTACCTGCATCAATGGTTTACCCTAGCTGCTGGCTATCCTACAGTTGGTGAATCGCCCATTTTGGACTAGACAAGAAAATGTTGGCCATTGATTGAGCTGAGATGATGTTTTCCAGCAACTAATTGCTAGGCCAGCATTGCAGTGTTGGTACCAGCCAACAGGACAATTGGACTCGTTGCACCCTGGTACTTGTTTGTTTTTCTGTAGCTGGCTGCAGCAGATAGGGCTTTGGTATGCAATCAAGTTGGCTCAAATTGGGCTGTCATCATAGGAAAGTTCACTTTACTTAAAATTTGATTTTCAATCTGTGGAGAATAGACATCATTAGTGATCACGCCAAAAATCTGCTACTTCAATTTGGAGAATAAATATAATGAACCCTAAAATTAGTTACACTGGTTCATTGCAAAATTACTTCATGTATGGGTGATGATTTATCATGGTCCAGCTATTAATCTGCATTGCTTAACATCAAACAAGTAACAAAAGCAGCTTGCAGAGAACTAGCGCCAACTCCACTGACAATAAGGGCAAACTTCTTTCTCTTTGTGTTTCCATATCTGTATGCAAGTCAATAAAATGTTCATTAGCTATGGATTCAGAATGAGATGACAATGTTTTCTATTACCTGGTGCTTTAGACTTGGATTTAAGTACATTCCTCTTCAGAGTCTTCCAGCTGAACATTGACTGCTTTGTTTCAAGCACATGTTGGCGACATACTCATGGGTATCACCGTGGTATCACAGATCCTACGATTGAACAATCGAAAAACAGTAGACAAAAGGCCTCCTTTGATCAAACATAATTGGTAAATACTCACTATAACTTTCCAATGGATGACACTTCTATAAAACAATATATTCTATATTGAGTTGGCACTTGGCAGTCTGACCATCTATCACATCTATGCAAAGGCTGAAGGACTCACTAGTCCATTATCAAACCGGTAGAGGCGCTGCAATACAAAGGCTGCGATTTTCTTAAAGCGTTTCAAGAAGCGTTGAATTTTCTTGTGGGTAGTTGTCTTTCTTTTTTCAATTTGCGAAAGACTGGCAGTTAATTATTTGCTGTAGTGGAGGCCACGACGCCAAAACTAGGAGCAATTAGCACAAGGTTGACGGGATCCGAAGCTGGACGCACCACAGCCTTGAAAACTTGAAATGTTTTAGCAAATATGATAATCAAACTTGCAAAGCGAGCGTGCTAAAATCATTGAAGAGACCGACAGAAAACGAGACGTACTTAAAATTCGGTATGGGGAGATTCAAGCCGGCGAATTTATTCTTGAAGATGCGATGGAAACCTTACATGCGGCCTTAATCCTGAGATCCTAACGTCAGGATAGATACTTTAATTCGTTTGCGGTCGGACGATTATGGTCTATTTGTTGCACTTAGTCACATACGGTCACATACTTAGATATTGCCGGATATCACTCGGCGCTTTTTTTTTTCCTTTTAACAGCTCTTCAGGTATTTCGAAACGTTTAAGTGACGTCGAAGTTCGTCCTTAAAAGAGCGCAATTTATTTCCGCTTCGCTTCTTCTTTCTCTTTTAAGTTTGCAGCTTCTGGGAGTTTGACAAATAACGCTATTCTGAGGCAAGGAACTTCCGCGACCCTGTGGCGATGTCAGGCCCAACGGACATACTTCTAGTGGAATTTAGTCAATTTACTCCATCATAGGCGCTAAATCCATGGAATCTGTTTTCGGTAATTTTTGTAAAAATAAACAAACAAACAAAACAAACAAGTGATACGGGTAAGTAAAAAATTCAACAAATATAAAA
This sequence comes from Daphnia pulicaria, assembly GCF_021234035.1. Classification (NCBI taxonomy): domain Eukaryota; kingdom Metazoa; phylum Arthropoda; class Branchiopoda; order Diplostraca; family Daphniidae; genus Daphnia; species Daphnia pulicaria. The sequence continues at coordinate 14,903,118 of NC_060916.1, forward strand.
AATGATAAGACCTAAAATCAAATATCATCTTATGACCGACTTAGAAACCTAAAGGAAAACCAGAATCATCCGGATGGTAAAAGAGCCTCGGTTTTTGTCAAGAAATCGATTCCAATTGTTACGAGTATAATGTGTAAATTTACATAGCAACAACAGAAAAGGACAAGCATCCCTCTTAAATCCTACATCACCTACGGACTGTACTTTTTATTTATTTATCTGAAATCCAGCAGCGATAAAAGTTAGAACGGCAAACTGAAAATAACATGAGTGTTTTTCAACACAACGTTATTTTATATTAGATGATCGTCACCTTGAAGGATATCACATAATCAGTTGATCCCGACAGTGTCATACGTCGACAGCCTGTCAAAAAAATTTCCTTGTTTAGTTTTATCTTTCGTAAATTATTTATGGATACGCTATCTATATGTAAGGTACAGGCTTAGTATTTTGGGCACCTTGCGCCCATCTCGAGAACAACGGGCGTCCGGAGACCAGATCTCTGTTTCAGGCATTCCGACAAACAACTAAATTCGGTGTTGCTCCATTTTAGACAACATCAGTTTGAATGAAATGGAAATTCAACTTGATGGCAAAATTCCGCTGGGAGAAGGTGGCTACGGCTCAGTGTTTCCAGGAAACTATCAAGGCAGTAAAGTGGCAGTGAAAAGAGTTCTACTCATATTAGGTGCTAACGGTGCTAACCACGAAGAAAGCATTCTTAACCTTCAATTCCAAGACCATCCAAATATCGTCAAATGCTTCCACTATGAAACTGACGATAATTTCAAGTAAAGTTTTAATGTACAAAAATATAAGAATGTGTTAAACAAATTTGCTTGGGTTTCAGGTATTTTGCTTTGGAACTGTGCACCGCATCATTAGATCATATGTTTCTAGATGCTAATCATTCGCTGAAATACAGGGGACCTAAACTGCCACACTACATCACGGTTTTCTCCCAATTGGCTTCGGGCCTCGAATACATTCATTCAAATAATTTGATTCATGGAGACATCAAACCGGAAAATGTGCTCATCTCCGTCGATTCTACTAGTCAGGTGGTGACAATGAAATGGGCCGATTTCGGTCTGTCCAGATCCGTCAATGAACGTGGGACATTTACGATGAATAGCGGAATCAAAGGAACAAGAAACTGGTATGCCCCCGAGATAATGAAACTAATCAGTCAATTTCAGCAATCCGAAAAGCCCCTAGGTACCGTCAAAAGCGACGTGTTTGCTCAAGGCCTTGTCTTTGCATTTCTTCTGTTAGACGGGCACCATCTTTACGGTACAAACGAGTTAGAAGTTTGTATAAACATTGCGGCTAACAACCCAGTCAATATCAGCAGTAAGTTCATCAAGAATAAATTGATCAAAACTTCACAATAAGTAACACAACTATATTAATACTGCAGAGATTAGCCAATCCAATTACGCATTGGATCTTATCAGAAAAATGTTAGAATACGAACATGGCAATAGACTTTCATCCCGCGATGTTGTTATTCAACTAGAATCCATCAAAGAAAAGGTAATAATATTTTGACAGTTGACAGATAAAACTTTTGAGTTGTTATCTACAAATGGCATTGGATGAGTGTCGTGCGCGGTCGTACAAAATAATTCCAAAAAGGTTTTGACAAAAGGGGAGGCCGGGAGAAATTTTTACTTTTTACAATTGTGCCCTTTTCAACAACAGTTTCCTTTCTTTCTCACCTATCTTCGTACACAGGCCAATGGTACACTATAAAAGTATATACTAGTCAAAACCTTCTGTGGAAGTTATTCTTGCACGACGCTGTTAGTATTAACCTTAACATGAAGTAATAATTTCAAATCATTTTATGTGTTGCAGCTGGCCGAGAAAGAAGAAGAGTTGCGTCTACTTTGCAAAGAAACCAACATGGATTTAGACAAAATCGAATTATTAATGCAAGACGGGTTCGATGTCGATGGAAAAGACGAAGACGGATACAACGTACTGCATTTATTGTGTCGTGATAATTCAAGTAGAGAATTAATCGACGCTATAAAATTATTAATTCAATTCGGGATTGATGTCAATGGGAAAGACGAAAACGGAAACAACGCACTTCATTTATTGTGTAGATATAATTTTAGCCAAATGTTAACCGATGACATTGAATTATTAATCCAACTAGGGATCGATGTTAATTGGAAAGATGGAGGCGGAAGCAACGCACTTCATTTACTGTGTCGAAATAATTCAAGCGAAATATTACCCGATGCAATCGGAATATTAATCAAAGGCGGGATAGATGTCAATGGAAAAGACGCCAACGGAAACAACGCACTCCATTTATTGTGTCGTAATAATTCAAGCGAAAGATTAATTGACGCAATCAAAATACTTATTAAATTCGGGATCAATGTCAATGAAAAAGACGAAGAGAGAAGCAGCGCACTTCATCTATTGTGTCGATATAATTCAAGCGAAGTATTAATCAATGCAATCGGAATATTAATCCAAGGAGAGATTGATGTCAATGGAAAAGACGACAACGGTAACAACGCACTTCATTTATTATGTGCTAATAATTCAAGCGAAAAACTAATCGAAGCAATCAAATTGTTAATCCATCTCGGGATCAGTGTCAATGAAAAAGATCAAGAGGGAAGCAACGCACTCCACTTATTGTGTCTCAATAATTCAAGCCAAAAATTAATTAACGCAATGAAATTAGTTGCCCAATTCGGAATCAATGTTGATGAAAAAGACGATAAGGGAAGCAACGCACTCCATTTATTGTGTCTTAATAATTCAAACCAAAGATTAACCGACGCAATAAGTTTAATTATCCAATTAGGCATCGACGTCAATGGGAAGGACGAAAACGGAAGGAACGCACTCCATTTATTATGTGTTTACAATTCAAGCGAAAGATTAACCAACGCAATTAAATTATTAATCCAACTAGGGATCGATATCAATGGAAAAGATGAAGACGGAAGCAACGCACTCCATTTGTTGTGTCGTAATAATTCAAGCGAAAGATTGATTGACGCAATTCGATTATTAATCAAACTCGGGATTGATGTCAATGAAAAAGACGAAGATGGAAGCAACGCGCTTCATTTGTTGTGTCTTAATAATTCAAGCAAAAGATTAACCGACGCAATTAAATTATTAGTTCAACTAGGGATCGATATCAATTGCAAATATGAAGACGGAAGCAACGCACTTCATTTACTGTGTCTTAATAATTCAAGGAAAAGATTGATCGACGAACTAAACATTTTGATCCAACTAGGAATTGATATCAATGGGAAAAACCACTACGGAAGTAATGCACTTCATTTGCTGTGTCGTAACAATTCGAGCGAACGATTAATGGACGGAATCAAATTATTAATTCAATTTGGAATCGATGCCAACGAGAAAGATGAAGACGGAAACAACGCACTTCATTTACTGTGTCTAAATAATTCAAGCCAAAGATTAATTAACGCAATCAAATTACTAATCCAACTCGGAATCGATTTGAAAGAGAAAAACAACCACGGAAGCAATGCACTCCACTTTTTGTGTCGTAATAATTTGAGTAGAAGATTAATCGACGCAATCAAATTATTAATCCAACTCGGTATCGATTGGAATGAGAAAAACAACTACGGCAACAACGCGCTCCACACACTGTGTGTTTATAATTCAAGTGGGCGATTAATTGACGCAATCAAATTCTTAGCCCACTTCGGGGTCGATTTAAATGAGAAAAACAACTACGAAAACAATGCACTCCATTTACTGTGTCGTAATAATTCAACTGAAATATTACCCGATGCAATCATGTTATTGATTCAACTGGGGATTGATATCAACGCAAAGGACGAAGACGGAAGGAACGCACTTCATTTGTTATGTGCTTATAATTCAAGCGAAAGATTAATCGACGCCATCAAATTATTAATCCAACTCGGAATTGACGTTAAATCCAATGGCATCGATGCCCGAAATCTGTTGCAAGAAAACTTGACTTGTAATGAAAGGAAAGAAATCGTTGATGCCATCATCAAACTTTTCGACGATACAGATCTTGCCAGCCGGAAGATATGCCTCTTTTAAATAAATTTTCGATCAAATGACGACGAATGAATGTAAGAATTCGATGGTGGTATGGTAGTCAATTAAAACACATCAGTTAAACAAACAGCTGCAGGTTTTAAACGACCAAGAAAAACGATTAACATTTACATCAGCCTCTATCACGAAGTATACACACAAGACTGCACCCGAAAAAGAAATCAATTACAATAAATTTGTGTAGCATAAATAACTATGTGATGTCATGATTTTCTTTTCTTCGTCTTTTCAATTCAAAATAAATTAACTGGAAAATTGTACTGACTGAAAAGAGTTAGTTTATGTTAAAATAAGCAAAATAAAAGTTTCACGAATTGCTGTTTTACGATGAATTAATTATAATTGGTAAACGGACGACAACTTGCACAGAACTCGATTGCTGTTAGCTGACGGAGAAAGTTCGAGAAATATCAGAGTCATACAACGGCCATCTATTCTCAAAAACATTGAGTTGGTGTTTGATGTCTTAAACATCGATAATCAAAATCGGCTGCCTGATTGAAACGTTAAGGGACTAGCGAGAAATAGTTGAAACGAAAACTGCGTCCTAACTTGAATGCTGGGAAATATCGTCTGGCACCTCAATTTTAATTAGGGAGTCCCTGAGATGTGAATTGTGACCTCGTCCAGGTTAAACCTTCAGCTTATGTCCCACCATTATCAGAAAGATGCAAGAACCTCATCTCATTGGATTCGCGGTCCTCATCTCGTTTCCATCCTCGAAGTTTGACGTCAGCATTTGCCGCTTGCAAACAAATTCACCCGTGAACACGGAAAAAAGGAGAAAACTTTGAGAAAATGATTAAAAATTGATTTAAAATTTAAATTATAAAAACATGGTTTTGGGTTGTTCACCTTGGCTGAACAATATACGAATGAAATAGTATGTCAATGATCGTTCCCGACAAATGCCCCACGGCAGAAAAACAAAATCTAGATTCTTAGTCAATTAAAATAACGAAATATTATTTCAGTCTACCGAAAAAATTTGAATATTATTTTTCCCTTTCCGTTTGGCAAGGAAATCCGTGAAATTTCTCCGCAAGCAATTTGGAATTATTCGTATACTGACATCACGAAGAATCGATAAATTCATAAAAATTTCAATTTTAATTCGGCAATAAAAATAAAACACACCAAGAACTTGGTAACAAAAAGTTGAAAACTTGTTTCGTAAATAGCAAGGAGAGAGAGCATCCGCCGCTGTGTGTGTGTGCACTAATTGTTAATACAACATATGTTATAGTTATAATATACAATTTTAACAATGTCGGGTGGATACACTGGGATTCACCAGTTCCCAGCTCTAGCCAGGATATACGGATCTGAATCTAGCACAAATATCCCTCACATAATCGCATTTATCAAGGGGTTGCCCACATGATGCACCCGGCGGTATATCATGAGACGGACAACATTAGTTTTGGGGAGAAACGATGCGTTCATGATCACTGAGACAACTATTTGACTAGCCCGTATAGAGCGCAGCACCCAACTTATGTCACACACTTTCATTCAACACGACGGAACAAGGCAATTAACCCAATGACTGCGCAAATAAGGGCACCTTGCCCTTGATAATGATAATTATTATTTAGCGTCTACGACAAATTCAGTTGGTTGCTACACCTTCATGCTGGTTAGTCCGTGAACAATTTCCTCAATAAATCAAAAGTCGGTTAAAACTGTTGGATATTTCATACGCTTAGAAAATCCCGTCTGTATATATATGAAGGCATATTGAAACCCACGCACCTGTCATATTTTGCTTTAAGCATGCAACTGACTTAAAAAACTTCACAAAAAACTAAAATAAACTTTCACAGTAAAACAATTCGAGAAAATGGTTGAATCGAATAGATTTTACATTAAAAATACGGATGGTCCACGTAACGGTGAGTGCTTAAAGAGATTTCGATCGGAGGAGGATGAAGAAATCGCAATCAACATTCAACTAGGCCTATCTTCTATCATTTCGTCGTCGAAATGGAGGGCTTTTAAACAAGAAAGTTGTCGAAAACATGAACTGGCCAGAAAAACCGAGCAGATAATGAAATTATTTCCAACAGTATTTGTCTCTTCACTAATGAAGCAAAGGGTCAAGAAGAAAAATAACCAACATACTTTACTATCGATTCAGGGAAATGGAATTGAACATTCAACAGTCAACACTTACTACTTGTTGATGAGTGATGACAAATGAGAGTTTAATTGTGTCTCACCCCTGCAAATAGTTGTGGGCATACCATGGAATCAGCTTATAGATGTGTGAGCGGGCAGTATATTCCTGGAGATGAAAAGTTAATTAAAACAATTGGAATTTTCAGCTAATCTTCAAATTAGAAGTAGAGCAACAAACTCACCTTGTGAAGAAATTATATCACTCAACTGCTGTCTCCAAACAAATAAATATGTTGGAATATGTATCTGCATAAATTGAGAAAGCAATTTGAAAACAACCAGGGACCGAAAAATGTAATGCTAGATTAAATGTCAAAACTTTTAAAAGGTAATCTAGCATTTAATTTATTAACTAGTTTGTAATAATTTTGTTTGAAAGATGACTGTTTGGTTGGTAACAGAACAGTGGTAACAGTTTCCATGGTAATGTTTCCTGTAACTTTCAAATAGAGCTGACAATGGAAACTTGTAGCTGCTTACAAGTTTGGTGCAAAGATTTCTACTTTATATCAGCTAATAAAGTAATCACCTTTCATTTTAATTACATCCATACTGCAATCCAAATTTGCAAATAGTTTCTGTGAGACTTCACAGCACAGCCATTTTTAGATCTTGTGCTTGCTGGACTTGAAAAGAGAACTTTGGCAAGCAATGTTGCCGTTTGACAAATAATTTGCATTGTAAAACAATTTTTCTTGCTTATTTTCTATTTTTCTATGCAGTCTGTTATCCTCCTTAAACTTCTTACTATTTAAATAGGAATTTGATTAGTGAAATTGTTTTCTGTTTCTTTTGTTGACTGGCATTCCCAGCAGGTAGTTCGAACTGCCGATACAAAAGAAAAAAACTTAGTTACAGGAAAATGTGTGTAAAAAAAAATTAAAGCTAGATCTAATACTCATTGTAAATTTCCAATCTTCAATTTGCTTCATGGTTTTATACAAAAAACCAGCAGTCTGCCTTTAAATAGATGGAAAGTACCATTTAATAGAAAATGGCTCTAATCTGTGTATGAAAATGAAGCCTACCATATGGAATAAGAGGCTACAAAGTTCAAGCAAAACTGGAAGGTCAACCCTTTGAGCTGTGCATAAAACCAACTTGTAAGGATGGTAAATAAAGACAAATTAAGACAAATTAAACAAATTTACCAATTGAGGTAGTAGGGCAGGGCTTCATAACAGAAGAATAATACAAGTTTTCAAAATCGATTGCAATATCCATTATCCACATTTTGTTTTTCCTACGTAGACGTAAATTGTTGATTGGAGTAACAATCTAAATTATTTCAATTTTGAATTTGAAATTCAGAACTACAAAGTACACGCTGCTCTGTGCTCAAACCATTTTTTCTCTCTGGTTCACACATTCTCTTGTCAGTTGTCACTACAACTACACAGTACACACAGCTGATTCAATCCAAGCTTTCCTATTGGACGACGCGCATCGCGCCTTATCACGTGACGACATAACAATTATGTACTCGTTGATTTTTACCCTTTCACTATTTCAGTCACGTTATAATCAATATTTCTTAATCAACTTTATTGTTTTTTGCAAAAAAATAAACGCCATAACGATGTGAAAATAGGAAGAAAAAAGGTGTAAGCCTTGAACGCTAGGGGGCTTCAAGTTTGATGAATAGGGTCGTTGCATGAAATTTCGATTTGTTTTAAACATACTTCATGAGAATCAGTTTTTCACGCTGATTCTCATGGTATTTTTTAAATATTTTTAAAATGAACCTAGCTTTGTGTATTTCTAGTTCAAAGTTCAAATAAGCGCCTCCCATTTCAAAACTGGGTCTCAGCCATTTTTGATGGGCGGTGCTGAATTTGTGATGAATTTGTAGACGACGCTCACCAAAATCACCCTTTTCGTACTGCCTAAGGCTGAATACAACCCTCTTTCGCCCTTAGGGCCTTAAGGGGAAATACGAAAAGGGTGATTTTGGTGAGCGTCGTCTACAAATGGGGCGTGAGGCCCCATTCTATGCCACACAAACAGAAACAAGCAAAGCAAAGCAGCCAGTCTTGCGCTTTCCGTGTCTAAGAGGTTCCGACTGACTAAATTTTGCAATGTTCTCTATTCAAGCAAAATTCAATTAAAGTTTTATTTCAATCAGACAAGCAAAGAATCAAGAGGATTGACAACTTGTTATCCGCAAATTCAACTGGCGCCTAGCAAAACAACAGCTGTTTTGCAAACAAGATTCAGTTAATACAGACAAACAAACAGGCCGTCTAGTGAGCTAATACTCATTGTGACGTAGAACTTTTTAGAAATTCAAATTTTTGGGCTACAACAATGCTGAATGAGTCATGGACAATGCACTACTATAAGCGTCAAATGATGGGGAAACGAGATCAATTGAAAGAGAAGACCCCAATCAATTTTCGAAATCGTTGCCAAACTCCAAGACAAAGTTGGTGGGCACTAAAACAAGAAAGAAGGATGGGCACATTGGCTAATCAACAAACAGCCAGCAAAGTGGACGTCTCACCAACATGCCAAAAAATAAGTAAAAACATGACTACATTCAATTTCTGCTGGCGGAAAGATGTGAAATCACTTGTGTTGACTGTTGAGTCGACTAAATTCAGCCCAACTTTAATGATCACGACAGACGATTTCATGACAAGCTCTGACTGTTTTGTTTCGAGTTTGTGTCTATATCGAGTCGCCAGGAAAAAGAAACAACGCAATAATAAACAATGGACGTTGAATGCACAACAACGAGTAAACGAAGGCATCAAAGATCTACTAAGGGCCATGAATTGTCGTTAAATGATTGCCAATTATGGCCGAACCGACGACAGTGGCGCCAATAAGAATTCGAAATGATCAAAAATCGTATCGACCAATGGGAAGGCGCGGAGAGTCGGTAGTCCCAGTGGGCACGCCAGTTTGAGACTTAATCAACTCGTTTTAAACAATGATAAACATAATCAATCTTGTTGAAATTGATTTGATCATCGTTGAAACGTTTTCCTCCAACAGGAAAATTTCTACTTCGAATGAAATGGTCAGATTGGCACTTGCTGCTGCAAATATCGGGTCGGTAGTTGATATAAGCAGCACCAATCATCGCAACATGCATGTATTCTCACTTGAGAGCGTAATCTCTAAATTAAAGCAAACATTCCGAAAAAGCAAGCAAAAATGGCGAAGGGAAAAAAAAACCCAGTACCCCCAGTTGGCATCAAAAGGCAAAGCACAGCGAATCCTGCCGGATTTTTCAATCATCCGTTACCTCAAGACGAGGTTGACAAGGTGATTTCAGTACGAAACAATACGGATCACATAAACCTAAACAACGTTGACCGCAACTGGCAAACAGAAGTACCAGCATACGTCCTTCTATGCAACAGCATCAATGAAACTGGCGTCACGGCCGAAATACAGTCCATTATAGACCGAATGGTGGCGGGCATTTTGGATGGACTCGTCGAGTTCTCCTTTCAATTTACTTCAGGATTCACCTATGAGAAAGCTTTCGGTTTGTCGCAAATAGTTTACGGTGTGCTACTGGCGTTCCTAGGAATACGAGTCTTTTATCCCATCGCCATCTGCAGCCGACCAGCAACGGGCTTACAACAACCTAACGGCGTGCCTCGCCAACCAGGGAAAGTGGCTTGCTGCCAATCGTCTCAAAATTAACGAGGACAAGACTGATGCTCTTCTCGTATCTACTAAAGATAGCGTCAAAAAAACAACTGATCTCATCGATCCCGCTAGTGGTTGGTGGTGCTCACATTTTTCCCTCCCCAGTGGTTCGAAATCTCGGTGTGCTGCTCGACTCTCACCTTTCGATGGAAGCGCAGATCAACTTATCCTGCAAAAAAGCATACTATCATCTCAAGCGAATTGCTAGGATCAAGAGGTTCCTTTCACAATCAGCTGCCGTTCAGCTGGTCCGGGCCTTTGTGCTGTCGCAACTAGACTATGGCAATGCCTTACTCGTCGGTCTACCTACCGTGCGCATCGCCAAACTTCAGCGAGTACAGAATTCTGCAGCTCGACTAATTTGTAGCGTTCTTTGTTGTGAATCCATCACCCCAGTTCTTTGCTCCCTCCATTGGCTTCCTGTTATCCAGCGAATAGTGTTTAAGATAGCTTCGCTTGTGTTCCGCTGCTTGATCGGCATGGCTCCCCTGTATCTGAGTGACCTAATCAAACTACGTGAATCTGCTCGTGACACTCGCTCCTCATACCAGCTTATTCTTCTCTCCCCCCGTAGCCGTACGAAGAGTTTAGGCGACCGAGCATTTTCTGTTGCTGCTCCTCGGATATGGAATTCCCTCCCTGTTGAGCTGCGCCTGCCTGCTCTTCATCCCCTTACTTTTCAATTTTCCCTTTCACAGTTCAGATCAAAACTGAAAACCTTCCTATTCAATGCGGCCTATGTAAACTGATATCTCCATGTTTTTATTTTGTCAGAGCTAGTAGCGCCTTTGATCACTCATATGGAAGCGGCGCTACCAAATACCAAATGCAATACATTATTATAATTATTATTAAGCAACATTACTCTGGACTTATACGCGAACCTCAAGTTCATCAAAAAAGAACTGAAAGTCAACCCAGACTTCTTAGCCCCTGGCGGCGCATCGAGAGGCGACAAGAACCTCGTGGAGATCGTCTATGATACAAGAATGGATAATGCTTAATGCGCATGGTGGATACACTCGTGCTACAGCAAGTTATAGACCGCAGCTTCAGAGCACAGTTGAAATTCTTGATCTTATTAACAAACATGATATAGCGCTAAACGTTCAAGTTATAATTGACAGACTAGTTACGCTAGAAGCCAACGGCGCCACCGTTACTCAGGCCGAGTTTACATTCTTGGAGTAATCATTGATAGTTACGTCAAACACAAAATGCTATTCGGGCGAAAGGAGTCTCGGGTTCGGTTGGAGATAGTTATAATCCAACCGGCCTGGGGCTCGCCTGTAGCCAAAGTAGAACGACTATTCTAAAGTATGCTATAACGACGAATGTGAAATAAGACCGGAGATGTGGATTTGGCGCGATTTTTGATCGATTTGGGTCTTACAGAAGAAAGACCTTTTTCTTTTCTCAAGCGTCATATGTATGACAGTACTGTAAATAGCAATTAAATTTCATAAAATTAAAACACTATACTTGTTGTCTAATTTTCTCTATTATTCTAATTGACTCGGAAAATGGAAGTCCAGTCACTTAAACATAAGGCACGTTATTATAACGGTAATCAATTCAATCTTATAGAGAGGACGGCCGCAAATTGATAGAAGAGCATTTAGTTCATGTTTGATGTCTAAAACATCGATAATCAAAATCGGCTGCCTGATTGAAACGTTTAGGGACTAGCTAGGAGTGGAAAATGATTGAAACGAAAGCTACGTCCTACCTTGAAGGCTGGGACATACCGTCTGGCACCTTCTCTAGTTGAGAGCTCCGCCCACACAGAAACTGAGAGTGGCGAAATGAAAGAAGGACGTCCTCGGTGATAAACGTTCACGCTCACACGTGAAATGTAAACTTGACGAGTCGACGACAGAGGAGGGACTCGAGGGGGGAGGCGATGAAGCTGCCACTTTCGATAACCTGCTGGTCGGCGTACTCCACGTCGTTTAAGACTCGTTGCGCCAACTGAAGGTAAATATTGTGAACGCCAATTCACCACCTTCTAACCTTTGACGATGGGCTTTGCTGCTGGGTAACGCTGACCAGTTGGCAAGGACTAGTGTCGATCAGTCTTCAGGATCCTTTCAGCATTCACGAAGGTCGCCACGAGTCTCCAGACGGTCAGCTACCATTATATCCCGATAACGATTCCTGTCTGCATCCGCAATTCTTCATTTTAAAATTTGTAATTAAATTATTAATTTATGTGATTTACCATTTTTGGTGGTCGTCTGATAAAATATTCCATCGTTGAATGGACAATCAACGACACTAAAGTCGAGTCATCTAACTGGGAGCTGTTTCACGGATCACCACAGGGTTTCAATACACTACTCTAAAGCGAGTTACGGTTAATTCTGGTTCTTGTTAGTAATCATACTGCGACGTTTCACCAGATTGTCGTTGCCTGCCGAAGCCATTCTATTCGTGTTACATCCATACTGCAATCTAAATTTGCAAATAGTTCATGTGAGACTTCACAGCACAGCCATTTTTAGATCTTGTGCTCGCTGGACTTGAAAGAGAAATTTGCAAGCAACGTTGCCATTTGACAAATCATTTGAATTGTTAAACAATTTTTCTTGCTTATTTTCTATTTTTCTATGCAGTCTGTTATCCTTTCTTAAACTTTTTACTATTTTTAAAAATAGAAACTTGATTAGTGAAATTGTTTCTGTTTCTTTTGTTGACTGGCATTTTCAGCAGGTTGTCTGCTGCTTGTAACTGCCGATACAAAAGAAGAAAACTCTGTTACAGGAAAACGGTTACTTTTTCACGCTAATCAGTTTTAAATTCACTAGATCTATTTATTTTCCTGAAAAATGTATGATACCGTTTCATCCATTACTTCACCTCGAGTATGGTGCTACGTAACTTTTCTAGATCACGCTTCACCGTTCGTGATAGTCATCACCAATTTTAAATCTTCTTTGTTGAGTAAATTTAATCTTAGGCACTAGACAACCTGATAAAAGTTCTACTAAACCAAACAAATTCATTGTATTACTTTAAATAAATTTTGCAAACACGATTCATGCCACAACGGTAAATAATGATTATGCGAAATATTCCTGGTAATGGATCCCAGCTCGTACGTCAATTTATAGTGCCGGTTGATGGGCGTGTCGTTCGTATTCCTCCCGTGTAATGGAGTCGTTACTAGTGGAATTTAATTTAACAAAAAAACCTCGAGGCTTTTCTCCCCTCGGGTTTGGACAAGAATTTTCTTTTGTGTTCAGTGAACTTGGCATAATTTACCCACATAGGATCAGCTCGTGTGGCCTTTTAATTCTCAGAATATTTGCCAAAATTACAAGATAAAACAGGAGGGTCTAATAATGTGTTTTACTAAGAAAAACAAAAAGCCATCGACATTTCCCCATTATTATTTAAAAAAAATAAAAACAAAAAAAAAGGATGTCAAAGGAAATTCCCCGTGTAGCATATTCTTTCCGCTAAATAAATGTCAATTTTTTCTCTCTTTTCTCTGACAATAATAAATAACGAAACAATGGGATGTAGAAACCGCCCATGTGGAATGATGGGGGGGGGGGGGATTTCCACGTAGTGCGCCGACTCTTCCTGCGCGCGGCCCAGCGGAACAAGCGGAATGACATTTCGACATTGCACAAAACAGAAAATAGCCCAACATACGTATACCAACATTACTAATATTGCTTTACCCGGAAGCCTCAAATCCCCCCCTAAGGCTTTTTTATAGCACAATGCTTTTTTTTTTTAAGAATTTTTTCTTCCGTTCGTTTTTTATCAAATTTTGTTTTTTTCTATTCCGGATTCTAAAATAAAATCCATTTACTCAATTTTAATACTTGGCACGGCAATCAAACTACTAATAATATTTCTGTCTTTTATTGTCGTCTGCTTTTGTTATTTTCCGCCACTTAAATTCCGGTTTCCCAGTTGGAACATCCGCAAATGTGAAATGGCGATCTTTGATTAATGCCGATCCAGCATCCGGAAGCGAAGATTTCTTGATTTGGAAAAACAGCTGAGAAGCGGATGGAGAAGTGGCCAAAAGGGCGTCCAGTTTGCCGTTGATTTCGCTGACCTGATCGTCGACTTCTTGGATTCGTTCAACCAGGTTGTGATGCCACACGTAATCCAAAGCGAACAGAGCAATTTCACCGATTTCAGACACCCAGTGCGGGAACAAATGATAACTTTTCCAGTGTTTCAGGTAATGAAACACATTAGTGTCGGCTTTGTGTTCAATTTCTGTCGATCACAATTTTGGCGGTTAAATTTTTCAAAATTAACAAATGAATCAATTTCTTGTTAACTCACCTGTCTGATTTGAATTGTCGATTAAGGGTAGTCCGTTGACTCGCGGGACGACAGCACAGGTCACGAAAATAAGCGTCAAAAATTTGGCAATTGGCATAATGATGATGATGTTAACAAAATTTGTAGAACGACATACTTTTCTTTGAAGTTCAATTGAAAAGAAGCGATTCTTTTCGGTCGCCGGTTAACTTGGAAATGAGCTGGGACGGGTGTTTCACAGCTGATTATATCAACCACAAGGGCCGTCTCTCGTCCTGCTGTTGTTTCCACTGCTGCAGGCGATGACAAAAATTCAAACAAGAAAAAGGACAGATAAAATTGCGTCACTATCCGATAAAAACAAAAAGATTATTATTATTATTTTGTTTTGGTCACTCTTCTTTTGTGTAAACAGGAATATTTGATTGCGGAAAAGGTGGAAAACTGGAGACCCTTTAGAACACCTGAACGATGACCCAAAAGGGGAAATTCTTTTACGTGTAACGTTAGATCCATTCCATTCCGATAGAAATCCCACCGTATATCTGACAGCTGTTCAATGAAACATTAGACATGTTGATGAATTACACCTTAGATTACACGCAAAAGGTGAATAATTACAACCCAAATCATCGAGTGTCCTTCAAACAATTCCCTTACGGGCAGTGTTGATATCTTTCCCTTTTAAATAATTTCAGAATTAACCTCTCCAATATAACTTGTTCCGTGACTGATAAAGAAAGTCGTCTAAAGCTCGTGATGGATGACTCGAAAAGAGTTCCGTGCCCCGAGGGGGCGTAGTAGTAAGTCGGGCCATCAACTTTGATAAATGACAGGTAGTAGATCTAGTCCTCCATAGGCCTAATCTAAAAAGTAATAATAACGCCAGGCGAAGTTAAGTATGTCTCGAACAACTCCGGCCGTCATCCATCAACTCCAGGTGGTGGCTCCCACAATCCATCTCAGCCCCTCAATCCAAACAGTAGCCCATCTGTAATAAGGGGATGAAGAAAAGAGAGAAAGATTAGCGGGCGGGAAAATTCAAATTGAGGTTATACAAGATGTTTATTTGGATGTCGATATAAGAAGACAATAACGCGGACACTTGACACAAGAGGACGACGAACGACGATGGCAAAAAAAAAAACACAATTTCTTTAAAATTTCCCAAATTCTTCGACGGATGCGGCTGGAATTTATTTTGTGTGACATTTTTTTAAATTTTTTTTTAGCTTCTTTAAATTCTTTCGGGATATAATCGTCGTTATTCTCTGAATTACTTTTTTTCTTTCTTTTTTCGATAGTCATCGCTCAACAATATTAACAGCACTGAGGAACAAACAATCAATGGATGAATTCGCCAAGGTCCTAAAAAAATGATGAAAAGTTTTAGTTTTGCTTTTGACGAATTTGGGAGAGTAGGAAGAGGAGGGTTATTATGATGAAACAATTACTATCGTGAGTAGACGCAGGCGGAAGCATTGGTGGCCTTCTTTCTCAACTTGTCTCTTTTCTTTTTGGGGTATTCCGGATAATTGTTTTCAATTTTGGGACGAAATTTGTTTGTTTTGACAATCGGGTACGAAAAAATGTCGACAACAGCAAATGCAGTTAAAAGTGATAGGACGGTTACAAACGGGTAGGAGTTATTATTATTATTATTATTTAATATAGTAGTGGTGGACGAATAAATTTGTTTTTGAACAAAATTCGGAGGGGACAGCAGTAAAAATGGCAACGATATGACAATGCAAAAGAATTAATGTTGTTTTGGCATCAAAAATTGTTGTTGTTAAGAGTTCTAGTGTGTCGAAAGTTTCGTGAATGGAAACCTTGTCGATAGGAGGGGGCGGCGGTGTCTGTTTAAAAAAGGGCGGGGGAAAAACAAAAATCGAAGCCAATTCAAAATTGGCGGGCTAGGGGCGTGTCTTCCGGTCATTCAAAACAAGAATCTGAGCTTTTATATAAAAAAGGGATACACAGTATTGCTTCCTTAATCATTGTTTGCTTGTCAATTAACTATTTAAACAGGAAGGGACGTGTTTTACTAGATGGAAATGAAAACTGGCCAATCTCTTAAAGAAATAAAAACACAAAATCAACAAAAGGTGGAGGGAAAAACAAACGGAGATTGGCTCTACACAGGAAAAAGATCGAGGGGTGTACCACTTGGAGGCAAATCGATTTCTGCCGTTATCCATAAAATAACTTTTTTGTTGTCTCTTTTCACTTTGACGCTCTTATAAAGCGAGTGAATATATAATACCGTTTGATAGTGCGGGAGGACTTTTCTTTTGTCGTGTCGGGATTGGCATGTATGGCGGCTATTATGGAACGGATTTCGAGATAGGAAGGAAGGAAATTAAAATAAAAATTTCATTTCTGAAATTTTCTTTTTCTTAATTTTTTTTTTTTTAGTTTTGTGTTTTAGTTATTTAAAAAAATAATTAAAATTTGGCCTTGTTTTTCAACTCCTGGGCCGCTCTGAGAACGACAGGAGGGAATTTCCGCTCTTCCGGGT
This sequence comes from Daphnia pulicaria, assembly GCF_021234035.1. Taxonomy (NCBI): domain Eukaryota; kingdom Metazoa; phylum Arthropoda; class Branchiopoda; order Diplostraca; family Daphniidae; genus Daphnia; species Daphnia pulicaria. The sequence continues at coordinate 14,919,886 of NC_060916.1, forward strand.
AGAGACCGACGCCCGGGACCGTGAAAATGGACACGTCTATTAAAATAATAATCAAAACAATTCAAAAGGTTGTTGAAATTATTTCAAAACAGAATAAGAAGGAGCCTGGATTCTTTGTTACCGTCAGACAGGTTAAATAGTTGCGAGGGCAGCTCCTGGAAGAATTTGTGCCGGACGGCCGTTTCGCCCGTCAGTCGGGTGCTGGGCTGCAATTGGAGCAGTTTCGAGGCCAAATTCTCGGCCTGGCTAATGTCGTAGAGACGAGGGAACGCGTGGCCCAGCCTCTGCGTCCGGTAAAAGTTCAAGCGCTGCGGCTTGTAGAGCGGCAGACGGGACACGCCCGGCCACGTCGATTCCGTCGGCGTCCCCAAAATCTGTTTGACCCACAAAAATTCATCAACAAAATCAATTAATACAAAATTGAGCAAAAATTTTACCTTGAAGATTCTTTCCAATTGATCGGCAGCGTCTTTGACGCCTGGAAATGCCGGACTGCCCGTCAGGAGCTCGACAAAGATGCAGCCAACGCCCCAGAGGTCCAGCGGCGAAGAGTATTGCGTTGAGCCGAGTAGGACTTCAGGCGGCCGGTACCAGAGGGTCACGACTTCGCTTGAGAAGGTGTGCGACGGAACCGATTGGGCGCGGGCCAGCCCGAAATCGGCCAATTTGAGTTCGCCGACTTCGCTGATGAGCAAATTCTGCGGCTTGAGATCCCGGTGGAGGATCTTGCGCCGGTGGACGTACGAGAGGCCACGCAGGAGCTGAAACAGGAACAAACGGACGTTGTGAGCCTGCAATCCGCCCGGATGCCTCTCCAGATACTGAGCCAAATCCGAATGCTGTCGAGAAAGAAAGAAAAATTAAAATGAAAATCGATTCAAACGGAATGACCAAATGACGAGACTTACGACGTATTCAAAGACGAACGTTAGCGACGTTTTCGTGTGCACAATGTCGTGCAGGGTGACGACGTTGGCGTGGCGCAGGTCACGAAGTAGAGAAGCTTCACGGATGGCCGTGAATGGAGCACCTTCTTCTTCCTGCAAACGAATTTCCTTCAGCGCCACCACTTGCTGAGTCAAACTACAAAATTAAAAGAAACAAATTGGTCAGAAATGTCGACAACATTTTCGAGTAATTCGATTCAAAGTTTTTACTTGCTGAATCCTCGGTAGACGGTGGCGTAAGAGCCTTCGCCTAGCTGCTCCAGTCGTAGGTAATTCTCGATTTTGCCAAACGGACTGGTTCCCTATTAAGGCGGGAAAGTTTGAAACATATAAAAAGCAGAAAAAGGAAAGGATTACAATAAAATGATGAATTGAATACATACCCCGAAGGCTGAGTATCTTTTGGAGCGACGAATAGACTCGGAGGGTTTCAAATTGATGGCGGATGCGCTGGGTAGGACGACACTGGCTCCGGCCAGGTGAGGGTCGATGGGCTGGTGTCGGTAAACCTCCGATTTGGGACGCTGTTTCAGGTGGGACGAGGACGATTTCTTACTACGTCTCAGCACCACTTGTTCACCTCCAACCGTAGCAATTCGGCTGCTGGTATCTTGAGCACACGCATCGTCACTTCCCAAACCGGAATCGGCACCACCAGAACCCTGTCGTCATTAAAACCAAAATAATAAAATAAGAAGTAGAAGAGGGAATAACAATATTTGCAGATTCTACCTTCAATTTTTCGAATTCTGGATCCCGGCTGGCGCTGAGCAAATCTCCGTCACTTAGTCGTAGCCTCTCCCATCGGAGGTCTGGCTCACCTTGGCCACCAGATGCATCACCATTCTCCTGCAGCGAGTCCCTGGTTTCACTGTCCAGCTTGTCCAGATACTCGTCAGAGAATCCTGCTTTGCCCCTCATGCTGAGTCCGTTGTGGTCCTTGCGGTAGCCCATGTGAGAGAGTCTGGTCTGAGATCTTGTTCGGCTGATGGACCAGTCTTCTTTGGCCAGAGCTGTCGAGAGAGAGAGAGATAAGAAATTAAAAGAGGCAACGGGGGAAAAGGTAATGCAAACACTTACAGGCCAGCCTGCCCAAGCTGTCACTGAGTCGTTTCCTCAGCCTGGCCACCTTGCTGAGCTTGTTCTTGGTTTCCGACATGGCGAACTGGAATGAGGAAACTCTTGGGTATTAGGCGGATCACTGACCGAGCACCTGCATTTCTCCTATGAGCAACTGATGGTGACGTAGAGATTGGCCAACACTTGAGATATGGTGGTCATTGCTAAGGTTGCACTCCCCTTTTCGTCGCGAATATCCCACACGAGCCGATAGCACAAAGGAGCTCAGACGACAAAAATTGGGCGGTTGCGAGTCGTGATCGAGTGGGCAGTAGTAGGATGTGGGAGGGGGCCGCGATCGAATCTAAACTTGGAAGCCAAATCAAGGCCCCGATAAGATAACAGAGCGCGGGCTCCGTACGAACGCGCAAGTCCCTCACAAATCGCCACCGATTTCTCGTTACCTTCTGCTCACTTTCTCACGCAGACTGGTGCAACTTTAACGAGTGGTATCTGTCAAAATCGGACGACAGTGTGTGTGTGTGCTAAGCAGCCATGTTTCTAGTATTGTGTGTGTGTATAATGCCGTGAGCCTCTCTCTGATGTGTGTGTACAGCAGAAAGAAAAAAGAGAGGGGGAGTGTTTTAAAGCACAGCGTTGTCACGTTTGGCAAATGATCATCTGTCAAATCGATCCGTTAGAGAAAAGAACAACAAACGAAAACTGGCTTTACAACAGGAGAGATAACCTACTACTCTACATTAGATGTATTTTCCCTTTTTTTTTTAATTTTACCTCGTGAAATCTTGACCAAACGAGTTACTATTTACATAAATTTAATGTCGCCCCCGAGGCGAATGCACGAAATGAAATCTTTTTCCCAACTATTCCAGAAATGTTTTGTGAGTCACACAACTGGTTCTTTTCGGGAGTTTCACCTTGAAAAAAAATACACAAAAAATAATAATACACTAGCCGAGTTTTTGTGTATAGTCGTGCTTTATTATTCATCGATTGTGTTTTCTAATACAATAGAAACGCTATGAATAATAGATCAAAAGGTATATACATAAAATACACGAAACTTTCTATGAGCTGCGCTATATAGTATAGAGATATGCTCATTAACTTTTCCCATGGCCGATACATTTCAAGTAGATTGTGTCCTGGATAAACACTGGTGCCAGCCAGGCTGGGAATCAAAGGTTTTCTGTCGCCTTTTGTGATGGGCGACTCACCTTTTGCTTGTACACACACACACGACTATCGCTCAAAGGGTGTGGCTGGCTCTGGTCGTGTGTGTCAGTCGTGAGTGAGTGATATTTCCCCCCCCCCCTCTTTTTCCATTCCATAATAGACGACACACCTCCCTGGAGCCCATCATCCCGCAAATGCTCTATAACGTATATAAATAAATCAAACTTTATGGTTGTATAGCAGACTACTATTGATGGTTCGCTAGGCGCGGGTGGGATTGAAACTTTTCTTATTCGACCAAAGTAGAGAGATGAGAAATGCATAAATAATCCACCCGCAGCTTTTTAGTCACGCCGTCGTTATATTCCTTTTGTTAAGTCCCGGTCATATTCATATTTCCTCATTAAAGAAAAGTCTTAACGTGTGACGTGTTTATATTACAATGACTTTGCTGTTGGGAGAAGATTAGAGTCACGCTCCTTTTGGGAAAAAACCGTCAAACTTAAATGGAAATTCTGCCGATTCATTTCCGATTGACTTTCAAATGTCGAAAATTTGGGTCGAATTGGAAAATGAACGGCCATTTTGATGACGTGTCAAGGCTGTAAGAATGTGTACCTTATGACACTATCGACAGGAAATGATTTTAAAATTCGCAAGGCTATTAATTGAATTCAAATCAAAAGTTGGCGCGGGGTTTTCCGTACGTGTGAAATGACCAGCCAAACGCTCGGCTGTCGATCGATATGATCTTTTCATTGTTGTTGTTGCGTATAAATAGGGACAAGTGGACGAACGAGTCCATCAAATCGCATCAGTCCGTCTGAGATCGGTCCTCTGTCGTATTAGATTCACACGGTTAAGTTTTCTGTTATTTATTTAGCGCCGACGCCATGAAGAATAAGCAGCAGTCCATCATCTTGGCAGCACTGATCCTATCGATCGCCATCTGCTGGCTTCCGTCCGTAGCCAACGGTAACTATCACATTACTTTAATTGTTATTGCGTAAAACCCTTTTTTTTTTGTTTTCTATTTTATTCTTGACATTTCGTTTTATTGATTTCGCTTTTATTTTTCGGACATGATCGACCTCTCTCTCCGGGGGTTGCGTACATGTATAGGAATGCCGATTCTATCGGGTGAAGTGGACGGCCGTGATGGTCATCGATCTGACGCCAGTGGCGATCGATTAAGACGTCAAATGGATTACTCGGAAGACGAAACGGTCGTTGTCGATGCTCCGGCGGATGCCTACGTCGGCAGTAACGACGAACAACCAGCTGATGGCAATTTAACTTTGAGATTCGGATACGGCGGATACCAGCAGCCAGGCCCGCAGCAGTACAACCCATACGGTATAGAATATCATACGCTATTATTATGCAATAGGCGTTTTGAATAAATTTGAAAACGCGCCAAAGTGATTGAAATTCAAAGCAGTTATACCATTGAAGATGTAGAATTCAAATGTTTTGTGGTAGGATGGAATTCCTATGGGGGCGGACAGCAGCCGTATGCCGGCTATCAACCACCTCAGCCTGTCCCGAATTATTACAATAATTACCCCGGAGGCTATCCTGCCGCTCCTTACGGCCCGTACAACTACAATTATCCACCGGACTACAGCAACAGTAGCAACAGCACCACGACTATGAATCCGTTTTACAATAATTACGGTTACAATTATTATTACCCGATGATGAACACGACGACGACGACGACTACAACGACAACGACGACGACGGCCAGACCGACTACCACCACAACGAGACCTTATGGCAATTATTACGTCTTCAATTTCCGAGATGGCTCCAATCAAACGGACATTGACGACGGCGCTTATAACGGTGGTGCTGCAGGACAAGACGACGAATTCCAATTCGGCAACCGCTAAAAGTTAATAAAGGGTTGTATTCTACATGGAAAATTCCACTTCACTTCGAGTTTTTATTTATGGTATTTGAATTTATTTTCTATATTCTGTAGCTTATACTAGTAACGCATTGAGAAATACAATACAATATAATTGCCACATTTGATTTTTTAAAAAGCCATAAAAAAATATCACAATTAAATGATAAGGTAGGGGGGGGGGCCTAGCCTATACCCGCCTATACCTAGGCCATATGCGTTGCCATTTTACGAAAGTCACATTTAAAATTCCTGTTTTCCGCAAAATTTTCATTTTTCATTTATTTTCAGTTATGGCCACCACGTTATAATTAACCTTGACCATTTAAGTGTAATTTTGCCTTTGCGGAAAACAGGAATAAAAAAATATGACTTTCGTAAAATGGCAACGCATGTGGCCTAGGTATAGGCAGCCGAGGGTGGGTGGCTCGAACAAAATTGACACAAAGGGTGAATTATCTGTGCTCCGTAGCCGATACTGAAATAGGCTATGCTTTGGTACTGTTGTGTTCGTTGTACTGGTGTGTGTCTTCTGCTTAATAAGATTGAAAGGAAACAAACCGAAAGCAAACGACATTCTAACTAGGGGGGGGGGGGGGGGTTTAAGACCCCCCTTTAACAAAAGCCGACCACTTCCCCACCTAAAAAATAACCCTTCTCGAAACCCTCAACTGCCCCCACCCCTAAAAATTAAACCCTTCCCGAAATCCAAACTGCAAAAAAAAAACGATAAACGAGGTTTAATTGCCAGCGCTTAACATCCGCTGAACGGATCGGGATTATTTTCACATCAAATTGTTCGTCTAAACAACTATGATGAAGCAACTTGGAGAAAGGTGCGTCCATATTCAGGTAGAGGGCACCACTTGCGATGGTATCTCTAAGTAAACGCTTTTTCAGAGGGGGCCACTTGGGGTGGTTACCTTTATGTAAGAAAGTTTTTTTTTTTTTGTTTTTATAAGGAAAAAGAGAAAAAGGGTTTTAAATAACTAGGTGTATTTAGCAGCTTGGGCTGTCATTCCTTGAATACACTACTAATTACAAATACTTAACTCCTCTCGTATTTGTGGCTTTTTCTTCCTTTGATAGAGGCTCTTTCTCTTTCCAGGATGGGTTGATGTGGCCTGTAATGGGACTGGCGTGATTTTTTCTCCTCGTCTTCCGACTCAGATGACGATGGCCATGAATCAGACCAGCAAAGCTGAAGCTCCTCCTCTTGGCTTGAATTGTTCGGGTGGATCTTTGGAGCCGCTGCTCCAGCTGGCTCCCACTCCTCTTCAATATCGTTGGTGGGCTCTGTTTGCTGTGTTTTTGGAGCCGCTGGTCTGGTAGGCTCCTCCTTCTCTTCCTTGCTGTGGTTGCTCTGCTCCTTCTGCTGTTCTTCCGATGGATGTGGTACCGGCGCTGGCACTGGCGCTGGAGGATCGGCTGGCCTATATCGAATGTCTCCGTAATAGCGTGGACGCAGGGACTCTTGCAGCTCCTCCAAGGACACGTGATGCTGTACTACCGGTAGGAAGTTTTCCAGTGGAGTGAGGCGGCGAAAGATTCTCGGGTCCTCCAGCAAAGGATAACCTCTTTCGGATCCTTCACGCAGATGTTGGCGCTGTAACGCTTCCCGGTTTGGGGCGAATTGCGGCACAACCTGGTCTGTAATCAAAGACCTTCTCAAAATTTCTTCCCTCCTACCGGCCGGAGTATTGTGATAAGCCCTTGGCTGCTGCGGTCCTACCCAAGGGGGCAACAGACCCTCACGACGCAGCTGCGCCCTCCGAATTCTCTGATTCTTCTTGCCTATTTTCGCAGGAGGTTGGAGTTCCTCTCGGATCTCCTCTAGTTTCTTTACGAAATAAAATAAGATATTAATTAGTTCGTGTTAATGTATTGAGAAGCAAGAGTAGGAGAAAGAGAGAGAGGCAGTAACTGCAAAAAAAATTGCGTTAAAGAATGGTCAACTGAGAGAGAGAGCGAGTAAAAAAAAATGGACGAAAAATTGACTTGGAGAAGGAGAACAAGATTCCAAAATGTCCTAATTGTTACTACAGAAAGAGAGAAGAGGGCCTAGGGCTCACACGAGGCTGAAACGTGGCAAAAAATGGCGACCACTGTGGATTTTTCCTCAAAGAAGGTTCCTGTTTTCAAATTTTGAAAGAACCGGATAGGATATAATACAAAAGAAAACTGGCGAGAGGTCTTTAAGCAATTAGGCCCCTAACAGCCAAGATAACGTGTACATAATGGTCAGTCAGATCAATTTCAAATAATAAAGTTAGGAGAGAGGAAAAACAAATTCTGAGTTTGCAAAATTTAAAAATAACATGGTAAAATAACTTAAAGGTTTCGAAGGCCCATGTTATGTACATTTAGGATTCTGGCTTTTCAACTTACTCTTAATTTTACAGGAAAGATGATTCTTCCCAATTGCTTCTTAACCACTCGCCTATTGCTTACACACTGAATTATTTACAGAAGATTGGGGGACAAAAATGGCGCAGATAATAAGGTGGAGAACAATTGAATGTGTGGGGGGCCAGATATCGGGGGCCGGGGCCCCTAAGGCAATAATCATGGAGATGCGACTGGTGAACGAATCCGTCGCTCGGATCGCGTCGTCGTCGGCTGCCGGGGCAGCCGGGCTGTGGGGAAAAATTTCCCAACATCCAAAACTTTTTGCTTTTTCTACATATTTTTAGATGTGATAAATTTTTTCGCAGTTGTAGTTCACTTAATCACTAATACTTATTTCATTGTGCTAATTCTAGAGTCATCCGCTTATTCCGGTATTCACAATTTTAAAAGGGTTGCAGAAACCCTTTTCTTATCCCTTCACATCTGGAATCCATAATGGCTGCCGTTTGACCAATAAAAACGGAGGAAACGGGGAAAGGAGGATGGGCAACCAAAGGAGAAAGGAAAGGAATGTAGGCCCTAAACAAAAACTTTTAAATAAAGTTTAATATATTAAACCGTATAATAATTTTTTAAAATAACCATATTCTATAAACCATATTATAATCTTGAATATATTAACCCACTAGCATGGTATAGGAATTGTTTTACTCCTACACCCTATACCATGCCAAGCTGTCCAGTTCCCACTAGTTTTGCCATGGCATGGTGTGGCTCAAAGCCTCAAAGAAATACTGCAGAAATAAGCTTGAATAATTAATTGATTTTCTTTCTTTACATGGCACGCCTTTATTAGACCAAAGCCGACTCTTTAGTTTTGTGTAAGTGAGGAGTTCATTTGCGAATCACAGCAGATATGGCAGTGGTTATGCTTATAGCACATTAGATGATAGTTCAAGAAACATTTTTATCATTTTGTTGTTAACAAAGGCTTGTAATGAGTTATTTAATAGAGTAAAAAAATGTAAATTTAAATTGTTTTAATTTCTTTTTTATAGGTTTGTGAAAACTACTGTTTACACTGTTTACACCTGTTGAAAATGTGTTCCTATACCAGATTAGGTGAGAAGGTAGTTATGTAGAACTCAAGGATTGGTGTTAAATCATGTTTAAAAATATATTTATATCTGTTTAGATGTCCAGCATGTTTTGTTTCTATAGTTCAGGCTGGCAACGATTATATTCAATTGGATCCCATCAGCATTCTGGTACCTCAAGCACAAGAAGTCATCCTTAACTAACCTTCTTCACCAACTCTAGTATTGATTTAATTATTTTAAATGATAGGAAAATTCAAGATTTCATTCTGTCAAACAAACCTAGATGACCATCTGAAGAGCTATTGTGAAATCTAAAACGGTATTGAATAGGCTGAACGTTTTCAAGGTACTGATTTTCCTTTCTTTTTGTGTTGCTTATTTGTATTCTAACAATTACTTTCCAAATTAGGACAGTGGAGAATGTATCATGCTTGGAGTGGAGCAACCACACCTCCTAATTGTTTTTGGTGATAAAGAGGTGGCCACAGCATTTGACAGCAGAGCGACCAGGAATCAAAAGTGGCAGCTTCATCTCTTCTTCCCCCTTTCTTGAGTTTCCTCTCTTGTCCTCGTGTACATTCATGTGTGTGTGAATGTATTCACGAGGGCGTCCTTCCCCTTTTCCCTCACCTGCCTCTGTGGATGGAGCTTGGAACACCGGAGACGCTCGGCGTTATTACTCAGGCTTCAAGGTAGGACAGAGTTTACATTGCAACCTTTTTGCTCGTCTGTTTTCATAGTAATTCGTTGAATCTTGCTTTAAGCGAAGCTCCTGTTGACGTGAAAAGAACTGTCCGACCATATTTGGTTGCCGTTTACCGAATTGGTGGTCGATTGAAGGCTAAGTAATTCGTTTTATCATCTTTTAGCGGCGTTTGGAAGGCGTTCTTATAACGAAATAGTTTTGACGTATTCTGGATATATGACATGTCTATGGAGGAACGTCGTGCGAAGTGCGTCAGCCTCGTAAACTTACACAAATAATTCTCAATCGGTTCCACTGATCTGCATACAAGTTTTTAAGATCCTAAAAAGAATCTCAGCCGTGGCCAGTGAGGTAATAGAAGCAGGAAGCATTCTACTCTTTCGCTAGAAAAATTTTGAGTCGTTCGTTTTGACTGGCGCATTTTATTTTTACCTTCTATCTTATTTTGAGTCGCCTTCATGTCCTTTTGCTTGTTTTCTGTCCAGCGTCTGTCCTGTCAGACTACGAATACTTTGCGATTCATCTGTTGATTTGTCTGGATTCAGCCAGATTTGTATCTCCCATCCGGATATTTCAACCTGGGGCTCACTGTGAGATAGTTGAAGATATTGTCATGCTGTTCTGCAGCCCCCCCCCCTCCATGAATCACGATTATTACCGAGAATAGTCGTTTGCCACTCTTGTTTATCATTAATCAAAGACTTCGTGCTTGTTTCTGAGTTTCAGCTTTTATCATTAACGTCTCCTTTTTAAATTAAGCTTCTTAAAATTTCAGACAAGATTCTCACATTTACCTTTTGTCGTTGCTAAACTACGTAATTGATTTATCTCATCGGATAACCAAGATATTGAATTCAACTGTAGCCGACTTGTCATAAGGACGTATAGCTCAACTTCAGCTTCGTTAAAAAAATTTTGAATAGATTCTCTTGCATTTAATGGTCACTGATACTAATCCGATTGATTCGTCTAAAATTCTTTCCAAAATTTTGAATTGATCTTAACCTGTTGTTGCGTGAAGCGAGGGTATAGCTCAGTGGAAGAGCATCCGACTGCAGATCGGAATGTCCTCGATTCAAATCCAGGTGCCCCCTGTAATTGAAGTGATTAAAATCCTATGCGTAACGAATAGAAAGTAATGGTTGATTATAGGTGATCATAATATTGTAATAAGTTAAGCTTCCAATTAGCAATATATCAGCAAACGTCATTCTAGTCAAAATGTAAAGGAGAACGTCCGCACAGCAGCGGAAAACTACTTATTTTGGCCTTTTTAAGTAGTTTTTGCCTAATAAATCGATAAGTAGTCTGAAAAAGACCAAAATAAGTAGTTTTATCATACTTAATTGTTTGAATCTCCTACTTATTATTTTTATGATACTTATTCTTGTGAAAAATAATTAGTATACATAAATTTAAGTAGTTTTACAATTAAGTAGTTTAAAGATTCCTACTTATTTTACATTTTCATACTTATTATTCTAAAATTTAAGTTATTTACAACATTAAGTAGTTTTTTTAACTACTTAAAAACTAAAATTTTATATTTTGTTTCCTAACTTAAATTAGGAATAAATTTCGATCTAACAACTGGTAAAGCTACTCGTTCACTGATAAAAATCATTTCGAAAATCAGACACATTAGTGATTGCGACTCCAAAATGAATTAAATAATGTAAAAGCGATTAAATATCATCGTTAAAAATGAATAAGAGGAACGAGGGTGTCATTTTTATGCATAATATCCATTTCCCAACTTTGGAAAAATTTTCAACTTCGAAAAAATGTCTAAGTCCCAACGTTAAAAATATCATCACAAAGGAAGAAATTCAATGAATACCATAACTAGAATGGTCCATCGGAAGAAGCACCGACTGGAATGCGGGAGATCCGAGTTCAATACCTGACTGCTACCAACCTTTTTTTTAGTTTTAGTGGCATTTATTGCGTGCATTTTTTTGCGTAAAATTAATACTGTTTTGGCATTAAAGACTCCTGATTATTGGGGTCGATGTCTACTCGTGGATTTCCAGCATCTTTCGATCCTAAAATCAGGTCGAATTTTTAAAATTAATGGGTGAAAAGTAGTTAAAATTTAAGTAGTTTTTCTTTTTTTTTTAAGTAGGAAAAAATTTAAAGTAGTCAAATGTTATAAGTAGTCTTTGTCCCACCGATAAGTAGTTAAAATAGGTAAAAATAAGTAGTTTTCCGCTACTGTGCGAGGCGTGTTGGTTTTTTTCCGGATAGCCGAGTAATGGATGAAGAACTGAATTTGTTTTCATCTCGAAGCCATTCTGTACGTTGGTTGCTGTTGTACATACGTTGACTTTTGCTTCTTTAACTTTTACTTGCTTAAACTTTTGCCTCTGAAAATCTTTCGATTTTCATTTATTGTCAAAGTATAATTAAACGCGCTTAGGAGTGGATAACAAATTTGGAACAACTTATTTGGATTTTTGGCCGAACTTTTTCTTTTCTGTTGTTCCACTCTTTCCTCTGTGGTGAATCTGTTTTCGTAAACAAGGTGAGCAAGTCAAAACATTCAAAATTACAGTTTCAGATTCTTGAATTCTTGAAAATTGGTGGACGAAGAAAAGTTGAGTTTAACAACAGTAAATCGCATTTGAATATGGTCGTCATAAATGTGCAACTTGGTGGCACCAGAACGACGTATTTGCTGGAGAAACCGATCCATCCGCTCTTGCGACCTGCCGACTTGTGAACTTATTTAATCTGTGAAAATTTTGTCTTGAATTTTTTGAACCCGATCGTTGACATTCGAGTCGCTCAGTTTCCACCAGTCGTTCTTTTTTTCATACCGTAGTTTTTTACTCTTTGCCCAGAACGATAAGAAACGCAAGACTGTACAGGAATCCCCAAAATCTTTTAGTTTCTAAAACTTTATGATACATTCAGATTAGTTTAAATTTATGGATTTTTCTCATTTTTCTTGGAAGACAAATACGACCCACTAAAAACTGATTTTATTCTGGATGGGAAAAACTGAAATGGCTTCGACCGTCATGTTATTATTATCAATGAAGACCGATGAAGACACAATTAAACTGGCATTTACTTGCTGGAATTAATGTGTATTCAGAATTTGTTTCATTTGGTATGCACGCGTGCATTAAATATAGCGTGAAATAATCAATCTTAATCAGCCCAAACCGAATTTTTTTTAAAGGGAAATTCTGAAAGAATGTTAAAACTAAAAAGAGGAGTTCAAATTTCAATCGGGTCGTTTCATGTTGTGATCGTCGTCGTTATTTGATGACCGCCTTTAGATCATTTTTATTTCATGTATTGGTCAATCCAATCCCTGTATGCTGACACCCTAGTCTTGAGGCCAGTGGTCTCGCAATCTGCCAAAAACGATCAAAACCACAGGTTAATTTATTTCTACCGCTGATTTTCATATTAAGTCTTATACTCTTGGTGTAGCTGTTGATTCCGATTAGGGTCCAGGCTCCTGGCGACGGGAGGGCGACTACTGGGCCGCCGACGTCCTCCTTTTAATTGAACCGAATTTAGTTTTAGCAACACGCAGGAAATTAATTTGATTGCTGAGAGAGAGTCGTTTATACTAACCGGGCATGTGAATTTGTCATTATCATCAGAAGTAATACAGAGACTGTTGTCCGTAACGTATTTGCCAATGGTCGGGTCCACCTTGCACTCAGAGTTGGGCATTAGCGTAACCCTGGCTTGTTGCAAAACTGTAGACTTGTCTTCTTTCGAACCTATCACTATTATTATTATCCCTGCATCAGGAATTGAACAACGAAAAAGCAGGTTAATGTCTCGTAAAAATAGTGTCGACAAGTAGTAGGTAGTGGCGTTTTTTCGTTACAATTTTTCCATTTGATGATAATGATTATTCTAAGTTCCAAGTGTTGGTCAGGGTCGGTGCTGGCCGGTGGCAAACAAACAGGGGCAACACTTCTGGAAAAAATGACGGGCGCGTCCATTACAATCATGGCGATATCATTGGCCTAATCAAAATCAAAAGATTAAGAATCAAAAGTGATGAAAATAGTTCCAGTTTCTAGTCGCAGCAATTTACATAGGTGAAGGTGTTGTATCTGTTGTGAAGAATAACTTTGCTGATCCTCCTCGTCATTTGGACGTCGGATTGGTCCGCTTTATGCATTCCAACCAATACGGTCACACCTGACATTTCATGCAAAGACATCCTTGACGTGCACGAGAAAAAGGAGCAGAAATACTTAAGCTTAAGATTTATTAATAAAAGTGTGACTATTTCTAATACTTTTCAAAGCACTGAGCTGCCAGTAGAATTCGAGTGTCACTAACCAAACTTCCGCTGCAAAATAAGGAACCGCCTATTTTTCTCAAGGCTACCTGAAATTGTATTATGTTGATTAGAACGTAGTGTCATTTACCGAGGATCACAATGAAACGCGATTCAAGCTCTAATATCAATAAATCAACTCACTATGAAAGGCCAAGAACCCTTTTTGGCATCGCTTCTGGCAGAGATCCTTTCGCTTGTCGATTCCCGCGCGGCGATGGCCGGTCCAGCACCGCACACAGGTGATGGTTTTTGTCTATCGGGAGCTGGGGGACTAGGATGTTCGAATGCATAGGCCCATCCGTTGGGCGTCTGCTCCTGCTGGCGAACTGATGGGTAAGGATTGAACGGAACAAATCCTGGATTGGTAATTGGACCGTAGAACGTCCTGTCTTGATAAGAGAGAGTTTGTCTCACACCGTCAACTGCAAGAATTCATTAGATTCAGCCAATATTAAAAAGGTTTCAAAAGGAATCGTGTTTTTGATTACGATCGATGACGATGGCATCATCTGTACGGGAGACGCGAGGAAGGAATAAGGCGAAACTAGACGCCGGGCTGCAGAAGCTCAGCAGAGTCACGACCGCTAATAACACGATCATCTTTAAAAACATTCAAAAATGGTTGTGTTCAGCCATGACATTTGATTTGGAATGAAGCAGTAGTGCAAATGAAATTTATCGATTGGTGTAATTAGAATTGAATTTACATGTGCCATATAATAATAATCTATTAATAATAGATAAAAAATTATTTCAATTATTATTAAACTACCTTGATTGTTGCAGACGGTTGTGTTGTTTCAGCTTGGACGACACTTGTGATTCACTGTCAAGTTGGGCTCCCTATTTATTGCGGGATTCAGGACGCTCAAGATGTCCCGCGGCATCGCACCCTAATGATTCGCTTCTCCATAAACTGCGTTGAATTGAGCCACCGCCCTTTGAAGTAATTAAAAAGAACAACTGCGTAAAAATCCCAAAGTTGCTGATCGTCTTGTCACACGGTAAGGTGACAAATGTGCTCCCAGCACTTCCAGTAAGATTATACTCTTGACATTGGTCACAGTCACCTTTGTAATTCCCCGCGTGATCTTGAATTGTGACTTTTTAAATTTTTTGTCCGACCTTCACCGTGAGCGAAATGCTAATGAATAAATTGTTGGCCACCCATACTCTTGATTTAGTGTGAGATTTCAGATTTGGGCGTCGCTTTTTTTTTTGTAGGTTGAAATTTAAAATATTAATCTGCACATTATTCATTCCGATGTGTATCGTGAACATTGCAGACATTCCGGTATTTTGTAAGAATTCGCTAACTAACTTGTTGTTTAACGCGTATTTGGTCCAAGTCGATATTTCATTTCTTTTGTTGAAGGTGACTTTGGCAACTTGTATTGTTGCCATGTCCATTTGAAAACATTTTAAGGATTATCGATAACCGTCTACAATCTGAATGCCTTGAATTATTTGTTTCGATTCGTTTTTTGATCCCTTCTCGAAACGGCGGATTCTTCATGGCAGCAGTCGATTCTTGATTTTCGTTTCATAGCATATTCATTCGATTGTATGGCGTCTACTGCAGTGTGAACTGATATCGTAGAAACAACCGTGATAATAGTAACCAAATATTTCAAGGGCAATTAGAAGTTAAGTTACGTCGGGGTTAACGTGTGACAGCCGAAAAACTACAATTTTTCTATGTCATATTACAACTATCTGGATTATATCCACTCCACACTGTCTGATATGGCAATCGGGTAACTCATTCGATTGTTGGAAAATTTAGATGATTTTCGAGATAGGCTACTGTTACCGAGAAAATGTAACAATGAGAATGCGTATGGAATAAATTAGCAAACGTCCGTACTCTCTAAGAAACGCTGTGTTGAAAAAGGGAAACATGACCATGCTTTGAAAATATTCTAAATTCTATGTTTTCAAAACGGAAACACAAAGTTTAAAAAATGGAGTAAATTTCTTTTTCTCATTTTTACCTTCGCGCCACTTTTGACATTAAACCTAATAAACGCCCCTCATTAAACGACACATGATTTAACTAAACATTGCGTTAAGAAAAGGTAAAAATGTTAACTTTTTGCATCTCTTTGGCGGGATGTAAAAAACATTTTGAAACATCAACAAATGAAATAAGTATATATCGCGTGAATTGGTTTGATAATCAAGTTTATTGCAAACCTTATCTTTAGTTTGAATACATCCTAGCAGAAAATTATCAACGGCTTGTTTCCTCCAAATTTCACACAGCGGCGGTAGAATAATTATTCAACATACTTAATAAAAGGCCCATGCCACTTATTTGATATGGCTGCGATGGGTATTGAACCCGGGACTCCCGGGTCCCAGTTCGATACTGATCCACTGTGCCATTCTAGATATATTTAGAATCTTTCACAATCATGGCATATTAGACGATGGGCGTTGGGACCTTTGAAAATTTTTCCGAATATCCAAACATCACTTCCAATTCGCTTCGTAGCACCCATCACACACACCACACAAATGAATTAAAAAACATTATGTGAGCCATTTGGCGACACACTCGATGCATAGATATGCTTAGTCAACTATATCGACCGACAAACTAGATGTATAGGCCATTTCACGCACCGTGCCTATGCACGTTACGTATGTTTAGGCAATACGCATACATATAGCATACGAAAGAAACAGTACCTAATGAAAAGCTTTTTTTACACTAATTGTATTAAAGTATGTTGACTGATAGTACTTTTGGGACTTAAAGTACTTAATCTCTTGAATCGTACTTATTTGAAAAAGTTGTTTATGGCTTTCTTGAAACTATGTTTGGAATTGTCCCCTCAATGAATTTTTTTTATCTAATAAAATGAATATATAGAGGATGCAGAGGATTAGATTTTTACCAAATTAAGTATAAATGCATTAGCTGCAAATTAAGGTATTCAACTTTAAAGTTAATTCATTTATTTATGTAAATAAAATTTTGTAAGAATTTCGAGAAATATGCAAATAAGGGGAGGGATAACAAGGCCATGGCTTCCAGCATAGCCTGGGGTTCTTTCGGGGCGGTTAGGTTAAAAACAAAAAGAAAACAAATGTGTTTGGTTGGGGGGAATCATTTTTGTTTCGAAAAAAATTTCTAAACATCGTGTGTCGGAGGAGGTGACAAACAAGTCATGTTTAGATATAGCAAAACATTAGTTTCCTTTTAGAACACAGCGTTTCTTAGAGAGTACGTTGACGAAGACGGAAAAGGACTGGCGCCAAAGACGGAAGCACTGATTGAAAATCTGATGGGAAATGACCAAATTCGTAACTTAATTAAACTTGACTCGTAGGACACGTCAAATTGGACGTGAAAAAATGCCCTTGTTCAATACGTACTTTGTAGTGCAACGCTGGTATGCTGCTTCGGGCCGATAAAAAGAGCAGAAGATGGTAATTAACTCGTCTGTTTTTCTTTTGCTTTCGATTTCAACAAATTAATTCATTGTCATGGCGAAATACTTGGATGGCGTCAATAGCGAAACGAGCGCTAAACCTAGCGGAGGTTGGCATTGTCTCTGTGGACAACAAATTCCGACTACATTGACAATTTTCCCCAGTTAAAAAAAAACAAAACAGTGAAGCTTTATCGGAAATGGCACTTATAATAGGATTAATTTCGCTTATTGTCGTTTTGTAATGTTTTTGGGGGGAGGGGAGGCATAGTATGAATATATTGACGTTATAGCTAAAAAATCAGTTCATGCTTGACATGGAAAATCCCACTTTCAGATCCCCAGATCAGCAAATTTAAAATTTCAACATGTTTTTGTTTTCTTTTTTTTTTAGAACGGGATGATATTTGTAGTTTTATTTAACATTTTTGAATTTGCTTTCAATTAGATTATATATCCGTAACTTGATATTAATACACTAATACAGATGCATTGCTGGGAAATAATTGAAGTTATACAATAGCTATAGAATTGTTGATCATTCTTTCTTTAATGCCGGCAGAATACGATTCTGTTTTGACTGAATCAGAAGTGTCAATGTTTAAAGTGATAAGCGACTGATAACCCCCCAGTAACCCCTTGCAACACGGAAAGCAAAAAGTTCGCATCAAAATGTATTTTTAAATGAATGCGAAGGTTATCTCAGTTTATATTGACCTATTTGCGGTCAAAATGTATCACATTTTCTTTATACAGTATCCGTATAAACTTCCTCTTGCGTATCAATTAAGTGTCGCGACAAAAAGTTGTGCACTGACGGCTGGCGTTAGTCTTTCTACCAATACGTTGGAAGAAAGCCGTGCGAACCGTTTTATTGATCCGCTAATAATAGCTAGCAGTGGCCGTGATTTGTTCATTTATTTTTAACAGATAATAGTGTAAGATGCGTCAGGACAAACGAAATCTAGACTGTTTAAGCGCACTGCTCTTTTTGGTGATTTTCTCAGTGTGTTTCACGTCAGTGCTGATCGATGCGTTTGACGATGTCGTGAAAACGGAAGTTTCCCGGCATGACGATGGCGGTCACTCATTCCCGGTGGGAATTAATCTAAAGGAGAGCAACAGGAAGAAAAGAGGGGTTTTAATGACTGCACTTGCTGTTAGTGAGGTAGCGATCGCGCTGACTGACTTTGTAACAGAAAACGTCAGACAATCATTTGACAATAGTGCGGATGACAGGGACCATCGGGAGATTATTGACCATTTTGAGCAGATCCAAATGGAATTGGAAAAACAGACGGAAGAGCTTCAGTCCATAAATCAAGAAATTAAAAACCTGGGCTTATCTATCATCTACTTTGAACACGAAGATAAAATCAAAGACAGTCTCTGGACTCTGCGGGATTACTTGGCGAATCCCAACGATCGCCATTTAAATCGTTTCACTGAGAAAGCCTCTCATCTCGACCAAAGCATCCGAATCCTGGTCGACGGCCTACTTGGCCAGCACACTTTCAGTCACGATATCATGGCCGTCATGCGAGACGCTGCAAAAGTAAGTTCAATTATACCACTCTGTAATATCCAGTGATGTACAGTATAACTATAACATCAATTGTACAGTTCTGCCAAGAAAAAAGCTCTGCGATAAATGCATACGAATGTATGAAACTATTTAACCAGTGTTTCCTTTTGAATGATTCTTTGATTGCATGTCAGTGCTATGGTCGAAAGTTGCGCAAGAGCGTCAGGTCCGTAGGGAGCCTCATTATGACGGGACTCCGTGTACGCGGCCAATACCAACGGATCACCAATGCAACAGAAGGAGACAGGTGAAATAATAATAGATTTGTCCCGGCTGGTATTTTATAATTCGCTATTCTGATTATTTAATTATTTCCGTCTTTTTATTAGTTCGCCTTTTAAAAAGTACATCGACGCGTCACTTCTTAAATTGAAAACGAGACTGGACGACATGGTGATTAAGTGCCAGGCGGATGAGAGAAACGTCAGCGACGAAATGCGCAAGATCATGAAAGCCACATTGTCCCCCGGCAGGCAAAATATGGCCAATGCGCTGCTCAATTTCCTGGAAGAGAAATACGACAACAAAAAGTGGATCGTTCTTGTGCAAAAGAAAGGAAAGTGGTCCACGTGGACAGCTGGATTTCATCAGGCTTTGGTACGAAGTGACGTCGCATTCGCCATTTCCGTCGACCCGCGAGAAATGAGCTTTCCTGGATTCAAGAAACTCTCAGATACATCTTTGAAATACTTTCAATTTCCTGTATGGTGTTCGCCTGATAGGTGTTCATGTTCAAGCTCTGTTGAAATTGAGAAATATCTCAATCGTTTCTTGATTCCTCTACGAGCCAACAGTGAAGTTGAAATGAAAATGTTAGCGTTCGCCGATGACGACATGGGGTGGCAGGAATTAATCTTTGTGTTTTCTAAAGACCTGGCTAATTACACAGGTAAGGTTTGGATTCACACAAATAAAGGAAAAAATTGCAACCACTGGGTGTTTGTCATTGCCACGAGGCCAGCAATCACGTTCAACCCATCATCGCCTTCAACTTCCCCTTTGAGAAATCAAATCGAATGTTCATATGATACTGACCAAGCCGCACAGGATTACGGCCCGCTGCGCAACGAACGCACCCAATCTTACCTGTCGGTGCAGGGCAATTCGAGTGAGGAAGGTGCGTCCATCATCTTGGATCGCGAATGGAGGAACAGCTCCGGACAGAGATGGAAACTCGTCGATGGTCAATTGAAAAATGAATTCGGCAAATGTTTGACGTTGTGGAGAAATAAAGCGTCAAATTGGCATCGATACCTCTTCCAATATAACTGTGATCTTAATCAGCCAGAGCAAAAATGGGATAGCAAAGGTCTTCAAATTATTAATGATGGAAAATACTGTTTAGGCTTTGATGAAAAAGTACACCAAGACCCCATGTTCGTATACGGAGTGCGTGCTTGTGACTTGTCCCCGTCGTTCATTTGGTACAATCGGGACACGGACTGCGAGGACGCCATGGTGATCCAGTCAACCACCAACGGCAGTCGACCACTTCGCAACGAATTCTATCGACTCTTCCTGGACGTCGTGGACAATTATGGAACGGAGCAGCCATGGAGCAATCGCCCAGCTCAACTGTGGAAATTTGTTGACGGTTTGTTGAAGAACGACGACGGGAAATGCTTGGCAGGAAAAGGCTGGTACGTCTGGTCAGTAGACTGTGCTGATACAATAGGAAATAACGGCCGTTGGACATACACAGAGAATCGACAAATCAAAAGCCAAGATGGCTACTGTTTGAGCAGTGCTGGTGATAAACATGGCTACGTTTATTACGATCACTGCAAAGACGAACCCCAACAGCGTTGGTGGTATTTTTCGTAGAATAACATAAAATTATGGGTCGTATCTGCAAGCAAGCATCGTTGCCAAGGATGCATGTAGAATTTCATTTTGAGTAGTGCTATTTACTGTGGGCTAGATTTCACGAATTTTGTAATGAAATTAAACAATAAACAGATTATTTTACACGCATCGCTATATGTTTAAAAATTTGCTTCTCCAATGCCTTATCCTCCATTCTTTTTGTTACCAGTCTGTGTTGTTACTAAGCTTTATTTGTCGCATTTGTAATTTGAATCAATAAAGTAATGCATTCTCCTTCCACATAAAAGTCTTTATTGGGGACTGAATGCTGAAATACTGGAAATAGACGGAAATAGACTAAAAAAATGTTTTTTTTTAAATGTTATCCAGATTAAACTGTTCGAAATTACACACACAGCGATGGATGCTTCGCTATTAGTTCTCCCTAGTTTGACCTTCTCCTTGCTTTTCATTTTTTTTTTTTTTTTAGATTTATGGTAAATTTCCCCACTAGACTAGTTCTTAGTTCATCACTATTCACTAGTTAGTTATTCCGGTATTCCAGATTTGTTTTTAAAAGGTTGCAGAAACCCATTTCCTATCCCTTTCCCTCATCTTAAATCCATGATGGCTGCCATTTTTGAGGGGAAAAGAGGATGGGCAAGCAAAGGAAAGGAGTGTAAAGAAAGTAAACAAACATGGCATGCATGGTATAAGTTGGAATAATATATTATGAATCGCATTTACATGTACGCCTTTTCTTAGATCAAATACGACTCTTAGTTTAGTGCAAGTGAGGAGTTCATTTACGATGGATAATTTGCAAATCGCAGATAGCAGTGGTTATGCTAGCACATGAGAGATGAGACGACAGTAGTTCAAGGAACATATTTCTATTTTTTTTTTGTTAACAAAGGTTCGTATTGAGTTGTTTTACAAAGAAAAATGTAAATGAAAATTTATTAAATTTTTTGATTAGGTAGATGCTGCAATGCAATTTGTTAAAAATGTTTCTAGACCGGTTTAGTGGGAAGGTATTTTAAGAATTCAAATCTCAAATGATTGGTGTTATATAATGTTTAATAAATATATTTTTATCTATTTCTAGATGTCCAGCATGTTTTGTTGATGCAGTTCAGGCTGGCAACAATTATATTCAATTGGACCCCATCAGCATTCTGATACCTCAAGTACAAGTATAGTCTTCCTTAACTAACCTGCTTCACGAACTCTAGTATTGATTTTAAACAATAGGAAAATTTGATTTGATTCCGTCAAACAAACCTAGATGGCCATCTGAAGAGCTATCATGAAATCCAAAACTGTATTGAATGGGCTGGACATCTTCGAGGTACTAATTTCCTTTCTTTCCGTGTCGATGGTATTCTAAAAATTACTTTCAAAATTAGGACAATGGAGAATGCATCGTGTTTGAAGCTAATACAACACCTCCTGATTGTTGTTGGTTATAAAGAGGTGACCACAGCATTTGAGTTTTGACATCAGAGCAACCAAAGTGGCAGCTTCATCTCTTCTTCCCCCTTTCTTGAGTCTCCTTTCTTGTCCTCGTGTACATTCATGTGTGTGTGAATGTATTCACGAGGGCGTCCTTCACCTTTTCCCTCACCTTTCACTGTGGATGGAGCGGAGCTTGGAACACCGGAGACGCTCGACGGTATTACTCAGGCTTCAAGGTAGGACAGAGTTTACATTGCAACCTTTTTGCTCGTCTGTTTTCATAGTAATTCGTTGAATCTTGGTTTAAGGGAAGCTCCTGTTGACGTGAAAAGAAATGTCCGGCCATATTTGGTTCCCGATTACCGAATTGGCGACCGATTGAAGGCAAAGTGATTCGTTTCACCATCTTCTAGCGGTGTTTGGAAGGCGTTCTTATAACGAAATAATTTTGACGTAACTTTTTGAAGAAGATTAGCCTATGTCATGCGAAGTGCCGGAACGTCAGCTTCGTAAACTTTGAAAAATAATTCTCCATGATGTGCACACAAGTTTTTAGGATCCTGAATAGAGTCTCCGTCGTGGCCAGTGAGGTAATAGAAGCAGGAAGCATTCTACTCTTTTGCTAGAACAATTTGTGGTCGTTCGTTTTGTCTGGCGCCTTTTATTTTTTACCTTTTATCTTATTTTGAGTCGCCTTCATGCTCTTTTGCTTGTTTTTTTGTCCAGCGTCTGTCCTGTCAGACTACGAATATTTTGCGATTCATCTGTTGATTTGTCTGGATTCAGCCAGATTTGTATCTCCCATCCGGATATTTCAACCTGGGGCTAACTGTGAGATAGTTGAAGATATTGTCATGTTGTCCTGCCCCCATGAATCACGATTTATTCAGATTTGCCACTAGAGTTTGTTATGATGACCTTGCGCTTGTTTTTGAGCTTTCAAGTTTCCAATAGTCTTCTCACATTTCCTGTTTATCGTTGCTAATCCAATATCGTATATTGATTTATCTCATACTAAAACTGAGATATTGAATTGATCTCTACCTGAAGTTGTGCATGGGGGTATAGCTCAGTGGTAGAGCATCCGACTGCAGATCGGAATGTCCCCGGTTCAAATCCGGGTGCCCCCTACGGTTCAGCAACAGCATTCAGTGTTTCAGCACCTATAATCTGAAGACAACTTCATCTTCCAAGTTCCAAAAGCTTCAAATGGCGTTTCTATTCCCAGACGTGTACCTTTGTTATAGTTAAATGCAGATGTCCATCGCCAAAGTATTTTTTTTTGTCAGGATCGATCTGGAAGTTCTAGAACTGGGTAAAGAATTATCAGTTTTCATCTCGAAGCAATTCAGACTGTGCGTTGCTGGTTGTTTGTACATCTTCCGGGTTGTGGGGACAATATGTGGTATCCCGTCGTTTCGGACCCTACCATTTCGGCCCCATACCTTTTCGGCCCTTTTTAAAAATTTCGTCTGCTCTGGAGGTCAGCAATAACAAAAAGTTGGTCGCTTCTTTTTTTGCTTCCAAACTGGCAACTTTTGCTCTGAAAAATATTTCGGTTTCCTGTTTGAAAGAACTAATTTGAACTCCCCCCGTGGTAAATCTGTTTGTTTATGTCGAGCAAGCCAAACCAACGAACGTGGTCCACCGGATTTCTTTTAAATTGTGGTTTCAGATTCCTGCACTAGTCGTCGGTTTTTCAACGCTAATTCTTTGAAAACTGTCGATGGCCTCTGTTTACTGCGTGCAAACAGTCTGCTGAATCAGTCACCGTCATTATTTATTCAACAGTGTAGTTTTCAGAAATTGCAGCTCTTTGGGTGGGCATGTTTGAAAGAAGGAAAACAAATGTTATCATTTGGTTTTCCCAACATTTAAGTAACCACGCAGTGCACTCTTGAACTTATGAACTAGTAAGCGTCACTCGTTCGGAAGATAATTGGCGCGACGACGAAATTGAGTAAAGCAAATTTGAAAATGGTTGTAAAAATGCCCAGCATGGTGTCAGTGACGACGTATTTCCCCGAGAAATCGATGCTTTTGCATTCTTACTACGTGTCGACTAGTCAATTTATCTTATCTGTCGAGTTTGTCTTGACTTTTTATGACCGTTGACATTCCACCCACCGCATCTGCCAGTGTCGTTGATTTCGTTATTCGTTTCGTCTTTTACGTTCAAAGTTATTTGTTTACATGCAACTGAGGCGGATTTCAGTGGAATTCGGTTCAAAATGATAAACTGTCGGTTGATGGGTTTCAGTAGTCGTTGCAGAAGGATCGCATTAAGTATTCTTCTCTCCATTCAACATCATCATTTGAATTTTATTCACTAGACAATTTCAATTCCACTTGGTTTGTTCAGCATTTTTCTCCTAAACGATGACGAACGTAAGTCTGCACCTATAAATCTCCCGAATCTTTTTCTTTCCAAAATTTGGTTATTTCAATTGATTAGGATTTGTCCTACTTTTGAATTGTGCAGTTATTACCGTTAACGGCTGGTGCGTTTGTCGTCGTCTTTCTGCTGTCGGGGACAGGTAACGCACAGATCCGCTTTGCAGGAAGATCGAGCAGGATCGAATTGCCTTCCGTGCCGTTCACAGACGACTATTTGAAAAAATCGCCAATGATCTTCCAGGCCATCGAGATACTCTACGTGCCTCTATGGGAATTGCGCTGGCAATTTTCGGAAGCGTCAAAGAAAAACACAAGAAATGCCAACGAAAAATTTCTCGATCTCTACGGCGTCTTGAATTTCTTCAAGGTGGAACAGAGTTATACAAATAGGAATTTTCCGGAGCATTTCAAGAAAATGAAAGATCTATCCAAAGCTTTTGTTCAAATGTACCACATGCGCCGCGAAGTTTCCCATCAGAGTTACTCGGTGGGATGTTTCGAGTCGGACGCCAAGGCCCTGGTTGACGTGGCGGAATACCTGGACAACTTGAGTGGCAGAACGAACGTTCGGACTACCGGGAATGAAACGAGCGTAGAATCTTCCACTACAAGAAGAGGTATTGGCGAACGAACCAGAGCGGACGGTGGATCTCGCGGTAGAAGTCCAAGTCTAATTGACAGATCAAGAAGCGGAACTACCAGCAGTGAATCTCTTAGGAGAAGT
This sequence comes from Daphnia pulicaria, assembly GCF_021234035.1. Taxonomy (NCBI): domain Eukaryota; kingdom Metazoa; phylum Arthropoda; class Branchiopoda; order Diplostraca; family Daphniidae; genus Daphnia; species Daphnia pulicaria. Next base: position 14,944,884 of record NC_060916.1, read on the forward strand.
CAGAGCAGTCCACCTAGATTTTCTGGTCCTACTATTGAGAATAAAATCTTGATGGCTCTTGGCAAACGAGACAGCAGGTCATTCGGTCGAATCGATGACAAATGCTCCGGTCGTTCGTCTAAAATCGTTGAATGTGCTATTGATTCTTCTCCTTCAAACAGTGGTCGTCCAATGATTGGTTGACAACAGCCAGCCGAACCGATTTTGACACTTTGTGTGTCATTTGATGCCAACGGGATGGGATTCATTTCGCTTAATTGCTGTGTTTAAGTTGACTGTCTATTTTTTGGGGGGACGCTGTTGTGTTACTTTGTTGTTTTGCTATGTCGGCTGGATGATGTTTGCTTAAAATTCCCCAATAAATTTGCATTTCTTCAACTATTTAGAAAATGATTATTTGCTTTGGTATAGGAAAAATGTTGGGCGACGAAAATTGGAAACCAACAGCCAAGCGAATTTGCATATGGTGGTAATGTCCAGCTCGGTCTTACGTCCTACGACGTACGTATTTCCCCGAGAAATCGATCAGAATATTGCGACGTGTCAATTTATCTTATCTCTGTTGAGTTTGTCTTGACTACTATGTATGACCTTTGCCATTTCACCCACCGCTGTTGGGTCGTTTCTTTTTCTTTTGCATTCGTTTCGTCTTTCACATTCAGAGTGATTGGGTCACATGCAATAACTGAGGCGGATTTCAGTTCAATTTCGGTGGTCGTTTGAGACGGTTCGCAGTAAATAGTCTCTGAACAGCATCGTCATAGAAATATTGACTCGATTTTTTTTATTTGACTTAGTCTGTTTTCTTTTCGTCCAGAACGATGAAAAACGTAAGTTTGCACATCATTTGTTTTTCTAGTCAAATTTGGACAATCTTCTGGATTACCTTTGGATTGATGAATTTTGATTAGCTATTTGAAATTTGGTGAATTTTCTTATTTTTAAATTGAGCAGTTATTAACGTTAACGGCTGGTGCGTTTGTCGTTGTCTTTCTGCTGGCGGGGACAGATGTGTGGCCTTGCCGTACTCACGCAGCGACCCTGTTAAACAATCGTGGCGGTAATATACAAGTCAATCAACCCCTTAATATTAATAAGTAGTTGGAAATCAGATTAAATTTCACGTTGAATCACAGACAAAACTAATGTAACGCTGGGAATTGTTCAAGAAAATGAGCTGTCTGGACAGAAACGCCAATCCCCCGGAGAACCTGCTGGTAGGCTATAGACCTAACACAATCGGAAATTCAAACGAATGATTGCTAATAATAATAACTTGCTAATTGCATATCAATTATGCAACGTTTTCTTCAACAGGCCGGAAATCGCCCCGTGAATGGTACACTGAAGAATATTCGTTAAAATCTCGCAAGATCTTTCACTCTCACCAGATCCTCTACGGGCCTCTGTGGCAATTGCACTTGAAGGTTCCAAACCCACAGTCTAAGCACGACACTTCTGTAGATCTCGGCCAAGTCTTGAAACACTTTAAATCGCCCAGAATATCTCTGCCAGATCCCTTTAAAAGGAATTTCCCTGGACCTGAACGGTTCGAGCAAATGCACCTCATGCGCAACGAGATTTCCCATCAGAGTTACTCGGTGAAATGTTTCGAGTCGGACAAGAAAGTCCTGATTATCGTGGCCGAATACCTGGATGGCGGTATTAATAGCCCAGTGAGCGTTGCATCTGGCGGAAGTTGGCAAAGAAGCCGAACTACCGCAAGTCCTAGTATAAGAAACAAGCAGACGTTGAAATCAGCCATCACCTCGGCTCTGGACAATAAATCAAGTCCATCCACATCGAGTGCAAGTGATTACCATTGCGGGGTCAAAGATTCCCGCGATAAAACCAGGAAAATTCCCTAAACTGAATGCGAACATATAGGCAGTGGCGGACAACAAATCCCGACTAATATGCATTTACAATACATTTAAACCGGAAATGACAAACTATAATGGGCTTCAATTTCACTTCATTGTTGTCGTTGATTCATATTTTTGTTTTTGTACAAAACGAATATAGCGCCGTTTTGCCATCAGCATTTTTTATTATTTGTTTTGTTTTATTTTGTTTTTTAATTATTATTGAGAAATGTCTAATTTTATCCAAATAACCCTAACACCACAACCTCAGACCTCGAGATTTGTAAGGTTTCATAGTTCAGAAATTTTGGTTTCACTCAATTTTGTTTTTAAAAATTTTTCCCTTTTATTAATTGACCGCAGTTAAAGACAACCCAAACGCCAAAGCAATTCGGAAATAATTGGCCTGTTAAAAATATAAACCATTGGAGAAATAATATCACAAGGTTTATCTCGTACGGGCTCGGTCATAATCAGCTGATTTTCCATGACAGATTGCGTCAGACTCTGTGACTTGCCCAAGTACCGTGTTGAGAAAAAACAACAGCATGTTAATGCGGCCTTCAAGGTTAGAACATTCCTCCATGATAATCGGGCAAAAGACGGTAGTGTATAGTACAGTATATGCTACCATATTATACTGTCCATCCAGCAGCTAATACTGTTCTTCTCCTAACCGCATAATCATAACGGTGTGCTGGCCGGACGCGGTAATAAATTAAGGCTATCCGCATGCTCCAAATGAGATGGGCCCTGGAATCATTTGGAAATGTGCGTTTCCGGGTAGGGCATCAGCAGTGATGAGCCAACCGGCAACATGAAGAGAACCTTAATCACCTTCTCGCTGACTTTGGCCACCGTTTTCGCTTATTATTCCACTCCGGATGCGGAAGGTAAAACAAAAATTTTGATTTTTTAATTTTGATTGAATTCATTCATTCGTTTCTAATTTAATTATAAATAGAAGAAGATGGCAACGCGGGTAATAGCGTCGTCGGATATTACGACAGCGAAAGCGGAACGCTAAACAATCCAGCGTTGGTCCACATCGGCACTCCGGATGAACACAATTCCGGAAACGACAACAATAACAACAACTACGACGTGCCGATCAACATTTATTATCACTACCAGCATCAGGACAGTGAATTAACTGACGAACGGGCGCCGGGTGTTCCGGCATCCGCCCACGAAATCAATCCGACTCACATCAATTTCCTCATCCGCTTTTTCCGCTCCTTTGCCGCTTTGCCAGCCATTTTCCGCCATCGATTTCTCTGCAATTTCTCACCTTCAGTTTCTCTGGACAATTTAAATTGTTTCACAAGTTTGGAATAACATCAGCAGTTTAGACAGGAAGGAAAAATTTGTTATCTCCTTTTGTTTGTTGTGGCGGCAGCAGCTCCAGTGGCGCAGTTGGTTAGCGCATGGTACTTATACGACAGTATACATGGTTAAAGCAATGTCAAAATTACCTTGAAAAGCAAATTCGAGAGATGCCGAGGTCGCGAGTTCGAGCCTCGCCTGGAGCAATTAGTTTTACTAAATAATTCTGTTAACAATTTTGAATTGAAATTTTTATTTCAGTATTTGATTTGGATCACGTGGACTCGCACGGGTGAAAGACACTTGTTGATTTACGTAATCAACAGCACACAGGGCTGTCGCTAGTCACGTGGAGGGAAATGTGATTGATAATCTATGCTTTTGGTTTTTTTATTAAAAAGTAACTGTCGTTGCCAGGCAACTAAAGTAAGCCGATGGATAAGGTGAGTCGTTTTTTACATAACAGCGTCACGTAGGGCATGGCAATAGAGTTGATCATATAACGCCTGTGTTGATCCATATCGGACCATGTCTTTAAACGAACCACGTAGGCATCTAC
>NC_060916.1:15855812-15868312 GCF_021234035.1 Daphnia pulicaria
GGGCCGATGCTTTCGCTGCTGCCTCCACCAACTCCTTTGACGGAGGGTTAAACAGTGATTTTCTCCCGGGTTTTAAGGCTTTCACCTGTTTGACTCCCGCGAGTGACCCGTCAGACTTGTCCAAAATGACCTTTACTGAGTTCGTGGTGGCTTCCGCTATTAGCTTGTCTATGTCTATAGCGGGTGCTTTCGTCCCGGACTTCGGCCGGGCCGCCCCCTTGCCTTTCGTTAGCTTGGGGCTAATGGGGCTAAGCAGTGCCGGGGTTTTCAGAGCCTCGACGTTCACTCCTTTCGAAGCGAGCGTCTTACCCTTATTCGCCGCCGTACGCTTTGGCGTCGCTTTCTTCCGACCCTGGCTCGTCGAGGCCTTTGGTGTCGGTGCCTGGCTCGTCGAGGCCACTGGCTGCAGAGTTTGTGCCTGGCTCGTCGCGGCCGAAGGCTGTGGAGTTTCTGCCTGACCCAGGTGCTTAGCCAGCACTGCCTGAATCTCAGAGGTTACCGGGTCGTTTGCCGTACCCGGGAGGACGAATTTCCCTGTGGCCAAAGCCGACCACAGTTTGGCCAAAGCGTCTCCTGGAAGGACCGGGTCTCCGTCTGGTGTGACAAACGGGACCTCGACCGTGGCAACCAAGTTGCTTTGGTCAGCTTCTGGGTTAACCCTACGGCGTTTAGTGCGCTCGTACGCCAGTCGCTTTTCCGTCACTTCCTTCTCTAACAGGCGAAGCTTTGCCTCTTCAATTGCGTCCCTCTTTCTCTTTTTGGCCGCGCGAACCTCGTGTCGAAGAGCGTTCTGCGCTTCTTTTTCCCTCCGAATTTGAGCTTCGTCCTCGTCGAACTTGGCTCGCTCTTCGGGAGTCAAGAATGCCAAGGCTTCTCTCTCCAACTTCTCCGCTTTAGCGATCTCCCACTTGTTTTTAGGCTTTGCCGTCTGCAAAGCCAAGGGTGGAGTTGCCCCTGTGAGTTCGTAGAACTCAATCGGAAACAGGACCTCGAGAAGCTTCCAGCCCTGTCTCTTTGCGTCCTTGATTTTCCCTTTGCTATCGTCGGTCACGAGCTTTGTAGCGTACGCCTTGATGTTGGCGATAGATTCGTTAAGCTCCCTGGGTGGGTCGGCCACGAATACCTTGGCTTGGGCGTCTTTGCTCGTGAATTTCGACACTGCAAATAAACAGAAAGAGATTAGTTTTCGTCAACTTTAGGTCCGTATTAACCAGATTTCAGGACCGTCTTTCACGGTTTCTACTTTGGTTAATAACCGGTTCGAAGGACCATGTGAAATATCGGTGAGCTCGGCGATACTTCGCTGGGATTTCTCCCAGTTTGTTCGGCCGGACCTAGAGCTATCGATCGCTCAATCGGTACTTACTTTCTAATCTCGATCGGGAGAAGTAAGTCTTGCTTCGGCTGAAGAATGGGTGAATTCTCGTACAGGCCTGCAAAGACAAATCAGACTAAGTTAGTTACTTCGGCACTAACTCAGAATAGACGAGCGGTTCCAACTGCTCGCAGAGTCGACTGCAAGTTGGCCGGGAGTAGAGGTGGGTTAGTCCCGGGATGGGGCCGTTCGACGGTTGGTCGTACTAGGCGCCCGAGAAGGAGAGCGAGTGCCGTGCTACTCGAAGGCACAGCAAGGCGTGTGCTCCTTCCAGTCAGTCCTTCGGATGTGTCCGAGTCCCGACACTTAGAATGCCCGTAATCGAGAGCGATTCTAAGTCCCAACTTTACAAGTTGTTTTACAAAGGCTGGCCTCTCGACTGAGGCTGGCAACCTGAACAGTGTTCAATACAACGGCGCTTCGAGGCCGAGGGGGTGACTCTAAGACTCTAGTAAGAAGATCAATAAAGAGATGCTTACTGTTTGAGTGCTTGTGAATGAGTGATTTATTAGCCCGCATTGGCGCTGTGAAGTAAACTATAATTACAGGCATGGTAATAACAACATTGTCAAATTATAACATTTAATTAATGCGGACTATAGGAGGCGCGAGTCTCGCCCTTTATCTTCTTCGCGGCGGGCCCACTTGGAATGGGTAGCCTCGGGGCGACACGTGTCTTGCCTCTTTATCGTCTTCGCGGCTGGCCCGTTTGGGGTGGGTAGCCTCTGGGTTTCTCGAGTAATGGATTTACTTCTAAGTCCATTCTCTCTAATTTCTTCTAAGTCCCAATGGATAAAATCCGCACGCGCTTCTTCTTCTACGCTGCAATCTTCCGGCCATCCTGGGACTACGGATGCCATCCGCCGGAGTGCTCTTTATCTCTCCGGCTATTTTACTCCAGTCTGGCCATCCAGCTTTGCTGAATGTACTACACCAGACTCTCTACTACTCCGACTATCTTACCGAGTTGATAGTTATTTGCTACCCCGGTCTGCTCTCTTGCCCCGGGGTAGTATTTCGATTGAATCGTCGAAATATTTCTAAGTCCATACTTTAAGAAATTTTATAAACAGGGGTGCCTTCCCTACATAGGAAAGTAGCTAATGTTCCGCCGCATAATGTCTTGGTTTGACGGCCCATTTTAAGAGAAAGGCCGGGCACATGGGCTTGACCTGCCGTCCGACGGTTTCCGAGGACCGTCGATTTGTGTCGGTGTTTACATGCATTATTCGGCGGGGCTTGTAGCTGTTTTATCCGTCCAGCACCTCGCGCTGGTCCGGATCAACCCCTGTCGCATTCTTAGCAGCGGGCTTCGGTCTCCACGCTGCCTGCGCTCGGTCGCGTCTTCGTACTTCAGCTCTGAGCTGCTTGGGTGTTAGATCTTCGTCATCTATCCACTCTATCGGGTTAGACCTTTCGAGGTCGGCCGACGCCGGTAAGTTTACCACCGGCATCTTCGGTTGACCGTGTCGTGGTCTTACTCCCGTGGCCGGTGCCACATCCGACGGACGATTCGTGTCTCCACCGTCCACACCCGAGGCACTCGTTGTCTCTCGCGGCTGTGCCCCATGTGGCCGGCGACTCGTAGCCTTATCACCGTTGCCCGGACGTTTCCCAGTTACTCCGTCAAATGCCGAGGCAATCGTTACCTCTCGTGGCTGTGCCACATGTGGCCGGCAATCCGTAGCCTCATCGCCGAGGGCCGTGGTATTCCACACTCCCCCCATGTAAGTTCTCTTACATACTTGCCCAGATGAGGTTACGTGATCTCCAAATCTGCTCGGGTTCTTGGCAAAGTCTGCGTCGATGATACCTGGTTCTACTTCGAGAGGGTACAAGTTCTGGACAGGTCTATTTACGATTGACGTTTTGCCCTTTGAGTCGACCATGACTAGCTTGACTTTCCGGACTAAGTGATCTCGACCCTTGATGAGTTCGATCACTCGCCCAATGTTCCAATTGATTCGCTTGACGTAGTCCACGTGGATCAAGACTACTTGTCCTAGCTTGACCGACTTCGACGGTATTTGCTCTTGATGGAATCTATTTAGATCCTTCAGATAGGTTGGGACGAATTCTGTCCACCAGTCTGCCACTAGCTTTCGTCTAGCGGCTTCTCTGTTCGTGAGAAACAAGGAGTCTGCGCCGAGCAGTTCTTCCTCTTCCGGAGGTTCGGTGTCGAACTTGTTTACAAAGCCTCCTTTGATTAACTGGTTCGGAGTTAGAGCCGTTTCGTCGCCAGCGATATATCCCAACGGACGGTTGTTTACGATGTCACTGATCTCTGTGATCACCGTATGGAACATGTCGAAGTCCATCTGCTTCGGGTTAAAGGTCTTATGCAACGCTTGCTTCACGGTCTTTATCATGCGTTCCCAGAAGCCACCCCACCAGGGAGCTACACTCGCTGAGAACCGCCAAGAGATGTTTCTATTGGCCATGAAGTCGTAGACTGTCTTGCATTGCCAGAGTCTTCTGAGGTATCTTGCCGTACTATCGAATTCCAGCGCGTTGTCTGAATAGACTGTTCTTGGCGCGTATTTCAACGCGCAGAACCGACGGAAAGCGTTAATGAACGCCGCCGCACTTTTTCCTCTAGTTACCTCTAGGTGAACGGCTCTTGTCGTGGCACAAGTGAACATAACTATGTACACTTTGACTATCTGTCTCCCGTCAATCGCAAACTTGGGTTGTTTCTTTTCTTTCTTTTTCTTTTTCTTTTTCTTGTCGAGGGCACCGACTCTCTCCGGTACCAACTCTTCATCCGATTCGTCGGATGATTCTGATTCCTCTTCGGGGACTCCTGGCTCAGTCCTTGGCTGGACTATCACCGCTTTACTCGGTTCGTTTACTAGTACATTGTACGGACCGGCCATGTCGATGCCGGTGACTGAAAAGGGATCGGATATTTTCAGCCGTTCAATTGGCAAGTGAGCTGGCTTTTCGCTGAAGGCTGTTGCGTTGACCTTCTGACATCTCACGCATCGGTTGAGGATGTCTTTTATCACCTGACAGTGTTTGGGCAGCCAGAATTCGCTTCTGACTTCCATGGTCATGGCGTTCATTCCCATGTGCCCGACCCTCCTATGCAGCTTGCGTAGCAAGACTGTGGTTATATAGTGATCGGGCGGGAGTAAGATCAATGCATCGAGATGATATCTTGCCAACAGTACCTGGGCTCGTCCCCTGCACCTGATAATTCGATTCGTCGTGTCGAACACCGGTCTCAACTTTCTGAACATCTTGTCTCTCGGGACTTTCCCCCGCTCGATTCTATCGTAATCCTCGGGGTATGACTCCATCTGTGCGTGTCTTATCAAGGCGTATCGTGCCGTGAGTAGCTCCTCATATGTGAGTCGCTTGAATGAAACCTGGCATCTCGATCCCGGTTTTTTGAACTTGATTTCCTTCAAGTCAACCATGTCAAACAGGACTTGCTCGATAATGAGGGAAGGCCGGTACATTTTACCTTTAAAGCCGTCCACTGCTCTTTGGATCATAGCCTGAGCTCTGACCATTTTATCCCAGTCGCTGTACTCTTTGCGCCAGTCTGGGTGTTTCGGACGGACCATATCCGTTTGAATGAGGTTTGCCTTGATTTCGATCGGCTTATACTTGTCATACTCCGGGAGCCATTCGGGGCCCTTCCACCAGTTCGATCTCTGGATTTCCTTTGCTGAGCCTCCCCTTGAGAGGAGATCAGCCGGGTTCTGAGTCCCTTCGCAGAAGTGGATTTCTGCGCCGAATTCTCTGATCTTCGAGACTCGGTTTTGTACCCAGATTTCTGGGGTTTTGTTGGTGGCCGTGATCCAACATGTCGCTATCTGAGAATCGGTCCAGATGTGCGCTTTGTGTTCAACCCGATGTTGGTCTCGTATATACTTGCCAAGTATAGACGCCATCAGGTTACTCAGCAGTTCGAGCCGAGGGATGGTCATTGCCTTTTTTGGTAACGGAGCCACCTTTGATTTTGCTGCTATGAGGGCGATCGTCGTCCCTTGCACTTCGTATGCTACGGCCCCATATCCTACCTCGCTGGCATCGCAGAAGATGTGGAGTTCGCTAGGCTCCTTAACCTCTATGCCCGTCCAGCGAGGAATCCGTATGAGCTGTAGGTCTTCGAGACCTTTGATGAACTCCTCCCAATTCTCATTGGTGCAACTGTTCACTATCTGATCCCATTTGCCGTTGGCTAACCATGAGATCTGCATCGCCCGTTTCGCGGACAATATCGCCGGGTTCACGAAGCCCAACGGGTCGTATAGCGTTAGCGCTAGGCTAAACAGCTGTCGCTTGGTAAGCCCTTCTCCTAGCCTTCGTGCCTCGGATATTATTTTATCGGCGTTGAATTTGAACTGGTCGGTTACTGGGTCCCAAAGGATTCCCAGAGCCTTTTTGTCCGCATGTTCGAACACCTCATCTATTCCCAATTTCGATGGTCGGGAGGAGAATTCGAACTCCCCCCGTAGTAAGTTTGTTAGCTCGGCCGAATTCGTCGACCACTTACAGAGTTTCATCTTGATCTCCCCCAAGATTCGACTTATCAGCCTTATCTCTTCGGCAGCTTGTTCGGGAGTTTCGGCTCCCCCCATCCAGTCGTCGACATAGATTTGGTTAAGAGTCCTGGCTGTGATGCCTGGGTACTCTGTTTCGTACTTCTGCAGGTGCCAGGTTAGAACGGCCCTGAGTATAAATGGGCTCGATGCGAGTCCAAAGGTGAGTCTCTTCCATGCGTAGACCACCACCTTGGGTATGGCAGCTTCGGGGTCTTCGACCCAAAGAAACCTCACGATTTGCTCGTGGTCTTTGTGGATTTTGATTTGCAAAAACGCCTTCTCGATGTCGGCCGTCCACGCTATGCAATATCGCCTAAACCTCATTAGAATCCCCATGATGTCTGGGTTTAGGTTTGGTCCTATCTCAAGATTGGCGTTGAAACTGCGCCGGTTCTTGTGATGGACCGATCCATCAAAGACTGGTCGTATCTTTGTGGTTTCCGCGTCTTCTCGCTCGACCGGTCTGTTCGGCAAAAATGCCATTGGCCCATCGTAGTTCGGGTCAGCTATTTCGATGAATCCTTCCCGTAAGTAGGACATCATTACTTCGTGATATCGTATTCGCTTCTCTTTAGTGAAGGAGTCGCTTTTCCACAGATTTTCGAATCTTATGTCGGCTATGGATCTACATGAGTCGTAGTCCGGTCGCTCTTGGGTGAAGGGATACCGTACGACGGCTCGCCCTTCTTCATCGGCTTCGATGCTAGCTATGTAAGCTTGGATGAATTCGACATCCGTTAGTTCCTTATTTGGGATACCTAAACTTTCAAGGCTCCAGAAGGCCGCAAAGTGTTTGTCGACACTTGAGATCTCGTGCTCTTCGGGCACGATCTCTACTTTGGCCACGCACGCTACTGTCTCGTATCCCGGGTCTCCTAAGGAGCCCGATATCGTCCAACCGAAGATAGTGTTATGCGCCACTATTTTCCGGTGCCTGCGCGGTGCTTCCAGTAACATGAATTCGTACATGTTACTGTTTCCAATTAGGATGTCAATCGTCTTGACTTGAGACGGTCTTCTGTGCCTCGGGTCGGCCAAGGTTTCGCCTTCTTTGAGCAACCTCTCACCAAGCTTCGTCTCGGTGTATGGTGTGAGTGTTTGAATGTGGTCCCGGACAATGAATTTTTCCGTTACTGTTCTCGATATGCCGGCTATCGTGACTTGAACAATATCGCAGTACTCGTCGATGGGTGTGTGAGACCCAAATGTCAAGACTCTGATACGTTGCCTGCCAATGACCTTTGCATTTAGCTTCCGTACTAGGGCTGCTGTGATAAATGAATTACCGCAACCGCTGTCGAATATTCCGAACAGTGGGACCCATTCTTCTATTCCTTGTGTCTTTTCTGCTTTGGCTTTCGCTCCAAAGTTCAGTAACACTCCGGCGGAAATTTTTTCCTTGCCGTTGGGTTCTATTACCCCTATATTCGACTGCTCATTGACCGATCGTTCCGCTGACGGTGTCCTCGATGGCGTTGGTGATGGCGGTCGCATGAATGGTTTGCCCGATCGAGGCTTACTTGGAGATTTGCTGGCGGTTCTCGGTACCGGCCTGCCTTTTGTTCTCTCCCGACTTTCTCTCTCGTGCGGGCATAGGACCGACGCATGCGAGGTGGAGTAACAGTGCCGACATGCTCTTCTCTCCGAACAATCCACGTATCTGTGGCCTTGACCAAAACATCTGAAGCATCTGTCCGCGTCCATCACTACTTTCCGCCTTTCGGCCGCGTTTCCGAACGTGCAGTCGCGCGCAGCGTGTGCTTCGCTTTTGCATATTACGCAGGCAAGCCTCGTCGGGGTCTTGTCTCTGAACTTGATTGTTTTTGTGGCTACGCTCGCTGCGTTGGCCTGAGTTGTCTGGGTATAGTCGACCCGTCTCGACGCTTCTTCCGATGATTTAATTCGGATCAACCTATCGAGTTGATGCAGGACCTGGTCTAAGGTCGGTGCTCTTTCTGGCCCCCAATCCATTCTCCATTTCTCTGTTATCACTCCTGGTAGGGAGTTCAAGATTTCCTTAGCCGTGTGCGAATCGAATGTCGCCGGCTGTACGCCTTGGATCAGGAGGCCTTGCCTTTGATTACATATCTCGATATGTTTTTCTCGCAACTGAGCGGACGTCGGGTTCGCTCCCACCGGTTTGCTTGCCGCTTCTCGTAGCTTGGCTTCTCTTTCTCCTATGGCCTGATTCGGGTCGCCAAACCTATCAGCCAGTACTTGGAGAATGGTATTATAAGTTTCCGCCGTGAACGTGAAACTCGCCGTCGCATTGGCGGCTTCGCCTTCGAGAGCCTGCTCCAACATTTGGCTTTTCTCGGTGGCTGTGTATATCGGGTTGTTGTCGTACGTATTCCACGTCTGTCGCCAACCGTGATATTTCAGTACCTCCCCCGCAAACTTGGGCGGTGATAACCGTACCTTAGCCGTCTGTACAGGCATCGGCGCCTGTACTGGGGCAATGCCCAGTCTTTCTGCTTCTACTCTGCGTTGCTGCAGTCGTAGTTCGGCTTTTTCTGCTGTTGTCAGCATGGGCATTAAGTTTTCTACTGCCGTTTTGTAATACGTATAGGTCGTCATGAACGCAATTCTTTCGTGTTGTCTGGCATCGTCAGACCTTGCACGACCGTACTGGGCATAAGCCTGTGTTAGCTCTTCCCTGAGCTGCTCGAGCTCTTGCGTCAATTCTCGTTTGACGTCGTCTGGCGCTTGCGGTGGGACGTATGGTCTACCTGCCGCATGATACGGAGGTGCCGGTCCCGCTGGCGCTGGCGCCGGTGCCGGTGCCGGGGCTGGTGCCGGGGCGGGTGCCGGGGCCGGAGCCGGGGCTGGTGCCGGGGCTGGCGCCGGAGCCGGAGCCGGGGCTGGTGCCGGGGCTGCTGCTGGGCCAAATGCCGGTCTTTGTACGCTTGCCGTAAAGGCACTGCGGTATGATGGGGGAGGCTGACTATATGCCGTTCCTCCCCTTGACGTCGGTCGTCCTACCGTCGGCTCGTTCTCTTCACTTGCCTCTTCCTCTGAGTCGTCCCAGAGTGATCTGCTAGTGTTTCGCTGCTGCCGGGTTCTCCCGGTCTCCGGCTGTTGGCTTTGAGCCCCTTGCCGAGACCTTCTACCCTCTGGCTGCTGGCTTTGAGCCGGCGGTTGTTGGGCTCTATAAATCGTCCTTAGCCTGGTGTCTAGCCTTGACATCCTTACTTTGAGTTCTACTATGGCCTGACCCACCTCTTCTGAGTGTTGGCCCAGTGACTGCGCCAGGCCGTTCGTGATTTCCTCGCCCTGGGCTTCGACCAGGCGTCTTAACTCTACTCTCAGTTGTGTGTCGTCGAACTCTGCAATTCCTGTCTGTCTTAGTTCGTTCAGGCTATTTTGGAGCTGCCCTACTGCTCGTTCAATATGCTCGACCATTCGGGTCTGCAGGGCCTCTGTCGCATTCCTCTGCGTCAGCATCGTTGCTGCGATGTTTGCTTCTATAGCCGCGATTCGTGCGGTTGTGTCTGTGGCTATTGAGCTCCTGAGGCCCATTACAGTCGTTCTTATCGTCGGCACTTCTGTGTTGAGTCTTTTGATTTGCTCTTTATGACCGTCTAGTCTGCTGACTGTCTCGGCTACCTTTGCGTCTGTCTTCGTCAGTCGCCCAGTGATTTCTGTTATTTCACCGTTAAACCTCGCGAACTCTTCTCTCATCCATTCGGATAGAGTCTTACGATCTGGGGTAACTCCGAACCCATCTAGATTCGGCGGCGGTATTTCCGGCGAAGGCTGGGCGCCTGCCTGTCTTTGAACATCGTCTACCGTTAGCCCATTTCTCGGTGACTGGGGTTCATCGGGCCCCTCTATGTTTATGATTTTCGGAGAGCCGCTTAGGTTTCGGTCTGAGGCCCTACTCGATGGCCTACTCCTTGGTGCATTGAGCGTACCGTCCGGATTTTTCCTTGGGGCTCGTCTGGATTTCGCTCCAGTCTCGGGTTCGCTTTCCGCTAACCCTAATACCCGTCTCATGGCTATATCACACTCTGCTTCTAACTGATCCGGGTCTAGTAATAAAGCTTTGTTGACTTTCGGAAGTGCTAGCCGGTTAGGGGTATCGTCTTTGCTCCCCTTCCGTTTCGATCGTTTCTTATCGGAATGCAACATTTATTCGAAATGAGAAGACAGACACAATTTTTTAATTTCTACAAGTGTTTATTATCGATAACCACAGGTTTTTACAATTTTTCAGACGGCTATTGCGCCGCTTTTGGGAGGGTGCTGAGAGCTGCCGCCTTGAGCGCCTCCTCCTCGTCTTCGGCTGTGAGCTGTAGTCCTGGATCTGATTCGTCACCTGAGTCGATCCGTTGGCCCGATCGTCTCGAGACCGGGCGTGGCTGCAGCTCTTCTGCCGATACCGGGGCTCGGGCCGGTTCCTTTAGGAGTTCGTCCTCCTTTTCGCTAGGCAACTCCTCCAAGTCCTCCCCGTAGAGATTTTTGGCTGCGTCAGCTAGATTTACCTCGCCTTCTGCCGCCGATCGAAGACCCTTTCGCCGGGCCGATGCTTTCGCTGCTGCCTCCACCAACTCCTTTGACGGAGGGTTAAACAGTGATTTTCTCCCGGGTTTTAAGGCTTTCACCTGTTTGACTCCCGCGAGTGACCCGTCAGACTTGTCCAAAATGACCTTTACTGAGTTCGTGGTGGCTTCCGCTATTAGCTTGTCTATGTCTATAGCGGGTGCTTTCGTCCCGGACTTCGGCCGGGCCGCCCCCTTGCCTTTCGTTAGCTTGGGGCTAATGGGGCTAAGCAGTGCCGGGGTTTTCAGAGCCTCGACGTTCACTCCTTTCGAAGCGAGCGTCTTACCCTTATTCGCCGCCGTACGCTTTGGCGTCGCTTTCTTCCGACCCTGGCTCGTCGAGGCCTTTGGTGTCGGTGCCTGGCTCGTCGAGGCCACTGGCTGCAGAGTTTGTGCCTGGCTCGTCGCGGCCGAAGGCTGTGGAGTTTCTGCCTGACCCAGGTGCTTAGCCAGCACTGCCTGAATCTCAGAGGTTACCGGGTCGTTTGCCGTACCCGGGAGGACGAATTTCCCTGTGGCCAAAGCCGACCACAGTTTGGCCAAAGCGTCTCCTGGAAGGACCGGGTCTCCGTCTGGTGTGACAAACGGGACCTCGACCGTGGCAACCAAGTTGCTTTGGTCAGCTTCTGGGTTAACCCTACGGCGTTTAGTGCGCTCGTACGCCAGTCGCTTTTCCGTCACTTCCTTCTCTAACAGGCGAAGCTTTGCCTCTTCAATTGCGTCCCTCTTTCTCTTTTTGGCCGCGCGAACCTCGTGTCGAAGAGCGTTCTGCGCTTCTTTTTCCCTCCGAATTTGAGCTTCGTCCTCGTCGAACTTGGCTCGCTCTTCGGGAGTCAAGAATGCCAAGGCTTCTCTCTCCAACTTCTCCGCTTTAGCGATCTCCCACTTGTTTTTAGGCTTTGCCGTCTGCAAAGCCAAGGGTGGAGTTGCCCCTGTGAGTTCGTAGAACTCAATCGGAAACAGGACCTCGAGAAGCTTCCAGCCCTGTCTCTTTGCGTCCTTGATTTTCCCTTTGCTATCGTCGGTCACGAGCTTTGTAGCGTACGCCTTGATGTTGGCGATAGATTCGTTAAGCTCCCTGGGTGGGTCGGCCACGAATACCTTGGCTTGGGCGTCTTTGCTCGTGAATTTCGACACTGCAAATAAACAGAAAGAGATTAGTTTTCGTCAACTTTAGGTCCGTATTAACCAGATTTCAGGACCGTCTTTCACGGTTTCTACTTTGGTTAATAACCGGTTCGAAGGACCATGTGAAATATCGGTGAGCTCGGCGATACTTCGCTGGGATTTCTCCCAGTTTGTTCGGCCGGACCTAGAGCTATCGATCGCTCAATCGGTACTTACTTTCTAATCTCGATCGGGAGAAGTAAGTCTTGCTTCGGCTGAAGAATGGGTGAATTCTCGTACAGGCCTGCAAAGACAAATCAGACTAAGTTAGTTACTTCGGCACTAACTCAGAATAGACGAGCGGTTCCAACTGCTCGCAGAGTCGACTGCAAGTTGGCCGGGAGTAGAGGTGGGTTAGTCCCGGGATGGGGCCGTTCGACGGTTGGTCGTACTAGGCGCCCGAGAAGGAGAGCGAGTGCCGTGCTACTCGAAGGCACAGCAAGGCGTGTGCTCCTTCCAGTCAGTCCTTCGGATGTGTCCGAGTCCCGACACTTAGAATGCCCGTAATCGAGAGCGATTCTAAGTCCCAACTTTACAAGTTGTTTTACAAAGGCTGGCCTCTCGACTGAGGCTGGCAACCTGAACAGTGTTCAATACAACGGCGCTTCGAGGCCGAGGGGGTGACTCTAAGACTCTAGTAAGAAGATCAATAAAGAGATGCTTACTGTTTGAGTGCTTGTGAATGAGTGATTTATTAGCCCGCATTGGCGCTGTGAAGTAAACTATAATTACAGGCATGGTAATAACAACATTGTCAAATTATAACATTTAATTAATGCGGACTATAGGAGGCGCGAGTCTCGCCCTTTATCTTCTTCGCGGCGGGCCCACTTGGAATGGGTAGCCTCGGGGCGACACGTG
>NC_060916.1:15873312-15883312 GCF_021234035.1 Daphnia pulicaria
AGGATCCCTCTGGAGTATTTGCTACTACCACCAAGATCTGCACCGACGGCGGCTCCGGGCAGGCTCACGCCCACAACCCTTCTACGCTCACCGTCGCGACCCCCCTACTCGTCGGGGCCTCAGCGCCGTCGCTCTCTTCGAGCTGACACGGACGTTATTCGCTCTGCCGACCGACGGCCCGGTATAGGCACGACGCTATAGCGCCTCCCATTTTAAGGGCTAGTTGCTTCGGCAGGTGAGTTGTTACACACTCCTGAGCGGATTCCGACCTCCATGGCCACCGTCCTGCTGTCTTTAGCAACCAACTCCTTTTCGTGGGATCCGAAATGTGCGTCGTTTAGGCGCCTTAACCGGGCGTTTGGTTCATCCCACAGCGCCAGTTCTGCTTACCAAAAATGGCCCACTGGGCGCTCAGATTCAAATCAATTGCCGCGGCCTCAATCAAGGAAAAAGGCCGGGCTTCTCACCCATTGAAAGTTTGAGAATAGGTTGAGGTCGTTTCGACCCCAAGGCCTCTAATCATTCGCTTTACCGGATGAAACTCCGTTTGTTCTCTTTGCGAGCACCAGCTATCCTGAGGGAAACTTCGGGGGGAACCAGCTACTAGATGGTTCGATTAGTCTTTCGCCCCTATACCCAACTCCGACGATCGATTTGCACGTCAGAATCGCTGCGGACCTCCACCAGGGTTTCCCCTGGCTTCGTCCTGGCCAGGCATAGGTCACCATCTTTCGGGTCCCAACGTGTGCGCTCTGGGTTCGTCCGGCCGACTCGACCAAACCCTTTTAAGGGGGAAAGATCTCGCGAGCATTCGGACGCCCTGGGGTTGCGCCCGCTCTGTTCGAGACGGGATCACCCCTCGCGGATGCACCCTCATCGGGGCCGCTTCACTTTCATTGCGCCTCGCGAGTTTAGTTTGATAATTTCTCGACGACTTGCGCACATGTTAGACTCCTTGGTCCGTGTTTCAAGACGGGTCGGGTGGGACCCGACTTCTACTCTCCGCTCTGGGCCTCCACAGGTTGAGCACCGCAACTTTTTCTCTTTTACAAAAAAAAGCTACGACACCTCCCGGGAGGAGACAGGTCACGACCGGGCAGTACTGTTGGGAAACGCCGCGCTCGTCATCGCGGCACCCGCGAAGGTAACCACGAAACTCGCTAACGGACGCCCCGTGTAACAGACACCCAGTCGGTCGCGGAGTCCTACTAGGCCCCCCACTTGCGGACCTTGGCGTGGCTATTGCGATCGCAGAACGACTTATGCAAGAGAGCCGCCAATTCAGGCAGTCTCCATGCAGCGTTAAGGGCATACAACCAAGTGCCGGGAGCGGGGACTTGTTCGACCTTCGAGGGCCCACCCGTTTAACCCCCTGAACGGTTTCACGCACTCTTGAACTCTCTCTTCAAAGTTCTTTTCAACTTTCCCTCGCGGTACTTGTTCGCTATCGGTCTCGTGGCGATATTTAGCCTTAGAAGGAGTTTACCTCCCGCTTAGGGCTGCACGCTCAAGCAACCCGACTCTTGGGAAGGGATCCGATGCACGGTCTCGGCTCGTCTTATCTACGGGCCTGACACCCTCTGTGGGTTGCTCGCCCCGTTCATGGAGACTTGGACGATAGATACCGGACAGACGCGCACGATCCTCCCGAACACCACATTCCTCGGCACCCGCTCAACCGGGCGCGAGGTTCGGTGCTGGGCTCATCCCTGTTCGCTCGCCGCTACTAAGGGAATCCTTGTTAGTTTCTTTTCCTCCGCTTACTGATATGCTTAAGTTCAGCGGGTAGTCTCATCTAAACTGAGGTCAGAATGAATTGTTTGTTTTCAAAAGGAGACAACACTTTATCTAGCTCGGCAGACTTTGGCGTTTTAAAGCCGGGAAAGATTGAATAATTGCCGGTTCAAATTTTTTTTTTTCGAAATAAAGCGAGTCTCTCGTTATTCGCAAAAATTAATTTACGAAAAGTGACAGGGCGTCCTGCGGCTTTTTGTATTGAAACAACGCGTCGTGCGCGAACCAAGCTTGCATAACGAGCGGTTAGAGTGAGTGATAATTCGCGGTGGTCGACACTTCGACACGCCCGGCGCACACACACAACTAAACTCGCGTTGAAGCGGTATATCGCGCACACGCAGCCGACACCTTGTTCGAGAAGATGTGTTTATTTCTAAAATTTTTTTTTGAGTTGGCTCAAAAATTTCCCATCTGTTTTGCCATCGAAAAAGGTTTCTTTTGAATAGAGAGGAAAAAAACAAAACAGGGCGAACCTTCTTTTATTTTTCCCCCTTTTTTGTATTTGAGGCATCGCGGACACTTAAGTCGCGCGGCACCCAGACGTTAGAGATTCGGGAGCTTTTATGCGGTCAGGCCGGGTGAAAAATAAATCTCGCCGCGACCCAACATGCAAAACCAAGACTGAAAAAATCTCTGTTCGTTCATCATTCGACCGACCCTCAGTCAGATGTGGCCCGAGCGAGAAGCTGGGCCGCCATTTACGTTCAAGATTTCGATGCTCCATGTGTTCTGCAGTTCGCATGGATTAGCGCACTTTGCTGCGCTCTTCATCGATCCACGAGCCTAGTGATCCACCGTTCAGGGTCGTATATAAAACGACATATTCGTTTTCTTCTCTCTTTTTCTCCAACCCGCCCAAGCAAATGAATGCGAGGGCGGAGAAAGAAAGCCAGAAAGAAAATGTTCCGATAAACACTCGTACTAGAATTTGGGTTTAGTGTGTTATTGTGATTTTGAATTCTTCCTACTTCATCGAGAGGGCGAAGGGCAAGCTTAAAAAACATTCGGTTTTCAACGGCATAGTGTCGGGCTTTGGAGTGTTAGTCTATACGACGCACACGCACGCAACCACGAGTATCTACGCCCGAAAAGAACGTCCAGAGTAAAGTCTCACACTTTCGTCCCCCACCGAGAATCAAAAAATCCCGAAGACGAAGAGAGAAACAAAAAAAAACAATTTCGATTGGGCGTATCCGCTTTAAACCACCGCGCATCAGAGCGCCTGATACCCGTTCAAAATCTTGATGTTTTTTTTTTTTCCGACTCTCCATCCACCGAGTTTTTATTTTTCAAAGTGTTTGATTTAGGGACTAAGACTTTATAAAATCTCCTTTATTGTTCCTTCGGTACTCGCGGCCCAGGCGGGCTATCGTATTCTTCACTCTACTAACGTCAACACTGTGAGCGCCGCTAAAGGTCGAATGAATCTATAGAGACATTCACCATCGAAGCAGGAAGAATTTGCTCACGGCCATAGACCAAATCGAAAGACTTTGTGTTTTTTTTTGAGCCGAGAGGAAAGAAAAATCAATTTGAAAAGGCGAATCCGCTTTAAACCACCGCGCATCAGAGCGCCTGATACCCGTTCAAAATAAATGATTTTCTTCCGTCAACCCACACATAGTTCATACGATGTCTTACGCCGAAAGACTTTTGATGGGGTTTTTTTGTTTTGCAACTTTTAGTTGTTTCGTGCTCAACCAAAGCCATATGCGCAAAACATTTGTCTTGTTCGTTTATGATCCTTCCGCAGGTTCACCTACGGAAACCTTGTTACGACTTTTACTTCCTCTAAAGGATCAAGTTCGACCATCTTTCAGTCTCGCCGTTGGTAGGCACCGCACGGGCAGAGATTGCTCCCCACTCGACGGCACCCCGACAAGCCCGTCCGAAGGCCTCACTAAATCATTCAATCGGTAGTAGCGACGGGCGGTGTGTACAAAGGGCAGGGACGTAATCGACGCGGGCTAGTGACCCGCGCCTACTAGGGATTCCTGGTTCATGGGGATCATTGCAGTCCCCAATCCCAACCACGAAGGAGGTTCAGCGGTTACCCGGTCCTTTCGGACAGGGAGAGTGAAACACGCTGATTCCTTCAGTGTAGCGCGCGTGCGGCCCAGGACATCTAAGGGCATCACAGACCTGTTATTGCTCACTGTCACGCGGCTGGACGCCGCTTGTCCCTCTAAGAAGACTGCGTGACGGACGCGAGAGCAGAAGGTATCGCCGGGGATGACGACGACCGAATAACAATAGAGCCAGCCCCCGCGAGACATTCCCGACAAAGCCCCGCCATACCTCATCCGCCAGGCAACCAACCCGTGAAGGCCGTACACCCGACGAACAAAGCACAACGAAACCAAGCCGAGAGATTGCCTCACTAAAGGAACCAGTCCCACCGAGACCCGAATCGCCGCCACCTGATCCCGACGCCTCCGTACTCCCTTCGGTTTCAATTGATAAAACCCGTCACCTATTTAGCAGGCTAGAGTCTCGTTCGTTATCGGAATTAACCAGACAAATCGCTCCACCAACTAAGAACGGCCATGCACCACCACCCACCGAATCAAGAAAGAGCTCTCAATCTGTCAATCCTTCCAGTGTCCGGGCCTGGTGAGGTTTCCCGTGTTGAGTCAAATTAAGCCGCAGGCTCCACTCCTGGTGGTGCCCTTCCGTCAATTCCTTTAAGTTTCAGCTTTGCAACCATACTTCCCCCGGAACCCAAAGACTTTGGTTTCCCGGAAGCTGCCCGTCGAGTCATTGGAGTAACTCCGACGGATTGCTGGTTGGCATCGTTTATGGTTAGAACTAGGGCGGTATCTGATCGCCTTCGAACCTCTAACTTTCGTTCTTGATCAAGGAAAACATTCTTGGCAAATGCCTTCGCTGTTGTTCGTCTTGCGGCGGTCCAAGAATTTCACCTCTGTCGCCGCAGTACGAATGCCCCCGTCCGTCTCTATTGACCATTACCTCGGGTCCAAAAGTAAAAGACCAGCAAAATCGGACCGAGGTCCTATTCCATCATTCCATGCTGCGATATTCAGGCGTTGGGATACACCTGCTTTGAGCACTCTAATTTGTTCAAAGTAAACGTTGCCGGCCGCCCGAGACACCCGGTGAAGGGCACCCCGAACGATTGACTGGGTGGAGCGAATCGAGTCAACTACGACCAAAATTAAAAAAGAACCCGAAAGAACTTTCCAACTCTGGCCGCAGATACAACAACGACGCACCGACCACCACTCCGGCGATGTTGTCCGACCGTGAAGAGAGTCGGGCTTTGACACCCGGGCTCCCAGAGCGTGAAACGCAACACCCTTGATTCAGAGCGGCGCCGCCCGGCCGAAGACAGACATCCGACTACGAGCTTTTTAACCGCAACAACTTTAATATACGCTATTGGAGCTGGAGTTACCGCGGCTGCTGGCACCAGACTTGCCCTCCAATGGTTCCTCGTTAAAGGATTTAAAGTGTACTCATTCCAATCACGGGGCCTCGGAAGAGTCCCGTATCGTTATTTTTCGTCACTACCTCCCCGTGCCGGGAGTGGGTAATTTGCGCGCCTGCTGCCTTCCTTGGATGTGGTAGCCGTTTCTCAGGCTCCCTCTCCGGAATCGAACCCCGATTCCCCGTTACCCGTTGCAACCATGGTAGGCGCGTAACCTACCATCGACAGTTGATAAGGCAGACATTTGAAAGATACGTCGCCGGCGCGAAGGCCGTGCGATCGGCGTGAAGTTATCCAGAGTCACCAAAATTGGTACGGTGCGCGAGCCCGAAAGCCCGGCCCCGACTGGTTTTGATCTAATAAAAGCACCTCTTCTGCGAGCCCGAAAGCCCGCAGTCGAGGCTCGAGTGCATGTATTAGCTCTAGAATTACCACAGTTATCCAAGTAGGATGGAGTGGATCTAAGGAACCATAACTGATTTATTGAGCCATTCGCGGTTTCGCCGTCTAGCGGCTTGTACTTAGACATGCATGGCTTAATCTTTGAGACAAGCATATGCTACTGGCAGGATCAACCAGGTATTTCGTGTATGTTTGTTTGATATGCATCCGGCGAGTTGCGGGTTTTTATTTCGCCCACGCATCACCAAACACACACCAAATCAACACGTTTTTCGTTTTTTTTCTTTTTCTTCGGAAACTAAAATTTTTGATCGCAACGCCTGGCGTGTCACAGCGAGTCCCAGTGAAGAGAAACACCGATCCGATCCGTTTGTTGGATTTTTTTCATTTCAATTTCCAAAGTCAAAGACCATTCAACGGTCTATGAGCCCAAAGTGAATCGGATTCATTCGACCGGTCTTGATATATTCATCAACTTTTTTTCCCGTATTACGGTTTTCGACGGTCATATGTGGCGTGCTGTATGCTCATAAGTCAAGCCTGCTTTACTAAGCTGACAAGCATACATCTTTTAAATTTTTGTGGGCTCAGAGTTTTATTTTTATTTTTCCACCGCCGAGGCACACTCTCGCATCACCCCGCACGACACACACACACACACACACCTCACCGCTCAACGGTCACACGAGGCAGAATTTTCCGCAAAGACTTTCGAAGAGAAAGAGAAAACTCGGAACAACCGCGGTCAGAGGCCAGCATAGAGGCATCGTATAGAAAGTCATGGGCGGAAAAAAACAAATCATTTCAAGTCGAGACAAGCAACCAGACTACCCCTATAAAAGTGCGCAATTCTTTAAGAGTTCACCGAAGAATGACCGAGATCAAGTATGCACGAAACGAACATATTCCAAGGGCAGCTGAATAAGCGATTCTGCGCCGAAGCGCGAGAAAAGCAAGCGGTACACCGATGGGGATCGTTTTTTTATCGTGTTAGATTCGTTGTTGTCAAGCAAGGATTCTCAAAATGTTTTTTGCATTGCACCCAAGTTTCGTACTGATTACTTGTCGCAGACCGGTGACTGTCAAAAAAAAATTTTTTACGTTTTTTCTTGAGAGGTCACTGCCTACACACAACTCCGGGCGGGCCGTACACTCACAGCCGTTTGAATTCTCCCTTCGTGTGTCATGGCCATAACTGAGCGTACATCTTACCGGGCGCCGAGTTGATCTGGCTTGTTCGATGAACGTTCGGGATACGTACAATCGATATAGCTCCAACCGTAACTCGTTTGTAATTACGCCGGCCATACTCAGCGGGCGCTCAGCTCAGCTCTCGATATCTTCCGTCGAAGGGAAGTTCGTAGTAAAAGAGAGTCAGAGTCGACGCCACATTTTGCGGTCCTCGCATCTCATCCGATTTTTGAATTTTATAGATTTGCCATCACTTCCACCCAATTCTCTCGTATATTTCAATCTCTTGACTTTGTCCGACCGGGCCGTCTTCGCCCCCCTTCAACTCCGTCCATCTCCACTTCTGTGTTCCACACAACGAGCTTCCGTCAAACGGCAAAATGTGAAATATGCGCACGCCGCACGAAATAATTTGAAAGCGTTCTGTTTGGTGGCTTTTTTATTTTTATCTCTCGGCTCACACACACACACACACATTTCCGCCTGAACGGTAATTTTTTTTGATACGGTGTCAAAAAGTGAAAAGACGCGCACCATTTTCTTTTCTCTTCCGTATCGTCGCTGACGGTAAACGCTGATGGTTATGATGCCGTAAGTTTGGAAGAAAGAATCTTTCCCGTCTTGTCTTGTTACGGTAAAATAACAAAGAACAAGCGTCCGATTTCTCTCACAGACGGCCACAGACAAACCACACGTGCCGAAGAAACGAAACGTCCGAAACCAAAAAAATGTTTGACGCGCGCACCTCTTCTGAACTTTTCGACCAAGAGTCGTTGGATCGAGTGACGAGCTTCTCAGCTGTCGCACCAATCGGTGAAGCGGGCGTTTGAATTCCCGTCCACATCGCGGTTCGGATATATTTTTACATATACCGACCATCGGAAATTTCGAAAACGGTTTTACCGAAGGAATGATATTTCACACACCGACAGCTCATCGAGTTCGTCTCCGTTCAACGGTTGTTTTTTTTTAAGACTTTTTGATCGCATGGGGCTAAACTGGTTAGAGCAAAGCCGCGATCCAAGCAGTGAAAAAAAAACAAAGACAGTGCAAGCGCGATCGAACGGAATCGAAACTAAAATCATGTGAAGTGGCGGGCGGAAAGGAGCTCAGCTACGGTGGAAATGAAACTACAACTAACGCCGAACCGGACAACTTCCCATTCTGCGTCTTCGTTTCATTTCCCAAAGCTCCCCGTCGATACCAAAGTTTTTGCGTCGAAGCTACTAAAGAAATTTCGCGCTTTCCTTTTCGCCTCTTTCGCCTTCCCTTCGATATCTATCCAACCACCGGCTTCGACTTTATTTCTTTCACCCGTCTATTCGCCCGATAGTCGACGGTCGGCCATTCTTTGGTATCGGCCAGGCGGACTAACAAGAAGTAAGACTCGTTTGAAAAATTTGGACCGGGCTTTACAATCGCTGCTTGTCGTAATGTCGCAAATTTGAAAAAAATTTTCAATTCGAGAAACCAAACTATTCGACACTTCGAAAATTTTTGGGACTCTGAAAATTTTTCCGAGTTTAGGAATCGAGACCTCTTCTATACTAAGGAAAACCACTAATGTTCCGCCGCATAATGTCTCCGTTTTCCGGCTCATTTTTAGCGATTGGACGGGGACATTGCCCCATCCAACCGCCAGCCGACTTTCAGGAACCGTCGTTTTCAAAGTTGGGACTTAGAAAATTTTCGACGAGTGGGAATTTTTTACGGTCGCAAGTCATCACGACACGCCCGACCAACCCATTTGAGAGCCGCCACGCCTCGACGGTGTGACGGCTTTTTTTCGAATCGACGGGTCTCGCTCACTCCTCTCTCGCGCCGACCAGAGGCCGGGCGAGAGAGTCGTTGCCAAACACCGTCGTCGGAAATGGGAGAATTTGAGTGGGAATTTTTTACGGTCGCGAGTCATCACGACACGCCCGACCAACCCACTTGAGAGCCGCCACGCCTCGACGGTGTGACGGCTTCTCTTTTCGAATCGACGGGTCTCGCTCACTCCTCTCTCGCGCCGACCAGTGGCCGGGCGAGAGAGTCGTTGCCAAACACCGTCGTCGGAAATCGAGAAATTTTCATTTCCATTTCCATTTTTTTTCATCGGCCTTTATACGTCCAAGTCCCGCCAACCACGTCACTACCACGTCGTCGGGACTTAGAAAAATTTTTCAATTTTTCGGACTTAGAAAATTTTTCAACTTTCTTTTTTTCGACAACCTCTTCCCTATATAGGAAAGTAGTGGATGTTCCGGGCAGTAACTGTACGAAAAAGTCGATTTCCGAATTTTTGCCGGACATTCACCTGAGCTCAGGCCGGGCCGCCCGCTCAACTGCCGCCCGGTCACCACCAAAAACCGGTCTTGGAAATTTTAGGACTTAGAAAATTTTTCAACTTTTTCTTTCTCGACAACCTCTTCCCTATATAGGAAAGTAGTGGATGTTCCGGGCAGTAACTGTACGAAAAAGTTGATTTCCGAAATTTTGCCGGGCTTTCACCAGAGCTCAGGCGGGGCTTACCATCACACCCGCCGACCGGTCACCACCAAAAACCGGTCTTGGAAATTTTAGGACTTAGAAATTTTTTCCAACTTTTTTTCTTTCGCTCTTTCTCTCTTTTTCAGCCGTCTTTGCTCGTCCCAGTGCCGCCTATAGCTTCACTATCCATCGTCGGGACTTAGAAAAATTTTTCAATTTTTCGGACTTAGAAAATTTTTTCAATTTTCATTTTCGACAACCTCTTCCCTATATAGGAAAGTAGTGGATGTTCCGGGCAGTAACTGTACGAAAAAGTTGATTTCCGAAATTTTGCCGGACATTCACCTGAGCTCAGGCCGGGCCGCCCGCTCAACTGCCGACCGGTCTCCACCAAAAACCGGTCTTGGAAATTTTAGGACTTAGAAATTTTTTCCAACTTTTTTTCTTTCGCTCTTTCTCTCTTTTTCAGCCGTCTTTGCTCGTCCCAGTGCCGCCTATAGCTTCACTATCCATCGTCGGGACTTAGAAAAATTTTTCAATTTTTCGGACTTAGAAAATTTTTTCAATTTTCATTTTCGACAACCTCTTCCCTATATAGGAAAGTGGTGGATGTTCCGGGCAGTAACTGTACGAAAAAGCTCATTTCCGAGAGGGTCGCCGGACTTTCACCAGAGCCCGGGCCGGGCCGCC